>NW_015150769.1:152277-163833 GCF_000732505.1 Cyprinodon variegatus | reverse complement strand
ATATTGTTTCCCGTAATGGTGTGAAGAGGATTGGGCAGCAGACAAAAGGCCAAGGCCTCTGCTATCCGATCCATGGCCGCTTAAACTGGCTCTGGGGCATGTCACTTACTAGGGGGAAGAAGCCTAAGCTTGTGCGGAAGGTGCAGCGATACTGGATAGAAATAGTTGGGCTCACCTCCACACACAGCCAGGGCTCTGGAACCCAGCTCCTTGAGTGAGGCTGGACTCTCTTCTCCTCCTGAGTGGACCAGCTATGCTGGCTCATTTTGGACTTTACACTGGCAGAAAAGAGGGTTGCAACCCTTTGCCTTTGGGTAGGGGGAAGTCTCATTTTGGCTTACGGGCAGAACAGCAGTACGAGTACTGGGTCTTCTTAGTGTCCCATGGGAGGGTGTTGGATAGCGGCCCTCACGGGGATTCCATCATTCTCCTGGGAGACTTCAACGCCCATGTGGGAAATGACATTGAAACATGGAGAGGCATGATAGGAAGGAATGGACCGCCACTCGGCTCAACTCTGAACCTGAGTGGTGTTTCATTATTGGACATCTGTGCAAGTCACAGGTTATCCATAATGAACACTACTGTATGTTCGAGCATAGGGACTCCCATCGGTGCACAGTACACCTTAGGCTGGAGGTCCATGATTGACTTTTCAATCATATATTTTGACCTTGAGCCGCAGGTCTTGAACACTCTGGTGAAGAGAGGGGCACGGATACGCTGGAAGAGGAGGAAGCTAGACAGGCTCGGCAGGCCAAAATAAATAGTGAGCATCTGGCAATGTCTGGTGGAGCCCTCGTTCAGGGATATGTTCAACCTCCACCTCCGGGAGAGCTTTTTCCAGATTCCGGTGTAGTTTGGGGACATGGAGTTTCAGTGGGCCATGTTCTTTGTCTCCATTGTCAATATATCTGCCCCTAGCTGTGACCATAAGGTCTGTGACGTCCATTGTGGTGGCAAACCTTGAACCCGGTGGTGGACCCGGCAGTAAGAATGCTGTCAAGCTGGTGAAGGAAACCTATTGAGCCTGGTCTGCTTGTGGGACTCCTAAGGCAGCAAGCAGGTACAATAAGGCCAACTGTGACACAGTGTGGGGGGTTGCAGAGGCAAAAACAAGGGCCTGGGTGGACTTTGAAGACTATCAGTTTTCCTCAAAACTACTCAGGCAAACCGTCTGACACCTCTAACACTGTTTCCATTGGGAGTGGGGAGCTATGAAAGGAATACTTTGAGGTTCTCCTCCGTCCGGCTGACACGCTTTCCGTGGTCGAAGAAGAGACAGGGTGCTCTGCCGGATTTGTTTATTACTTAGGCTGAAGTCACCAAGGTGGTCAAAAAACAGTGGCAAAGCTTTGGGGTGAATGAGATCTGCCCTGAGGACCTTACAGCTCTGGATGTTGTTGAGCTGTTGTGGCTAACAGGCCTCTTAAACAACACATGGAGGTCGGAGACAGTGCCCCTGGATTGGCAAACTGGTTCGGTGGTTCTCCAGCACAAGAAAGGGTGGCAGAGGGTGCGTTCCAACTATAGAGGAATCACAATTCTCATTCTCCCTAACAAGGCCTATGCCAGGGTGCTGGAGAGGAGAGTCTAGCAAATAGTCGAATCTGAGCAGTACCTGGTGAAACCTGGCTTATAAATTGGGAGGAGCCTGGTAGCTGGACCTCTGGTTTTAAGTAAGTTTTGATCAACAATCTTTTTCTTTTGGTGCTCTTTCTACATGATCCAGCTTCTTTCGGCTCATTCACGACATCTCTGGTCTGCATGGGGTCTAAGCTAATTTCAAAATGGATCTATGCTTCTGTAGGTTATTCTTACAGTAATGGTTATTGGCACATGGTATCTAGTATTTTGTAGATATATCTAAATAATTTATACCATTTATGGCTCCACAGAAATGCTACCTCCAGGCAGACTTTCGTCTCCCTCTCGCGGTCATTACCTTAACTCCAAAGCATGAAAGGTCTCCTTTTCTATTTCACATCTACACAATGACTTTAAATTGCTGTACATTTAAGCCTCCTGCCTTATTCTCATTATGTGCAGAAGGATGGAGGGGTTTCCCAGGAGACACCCTTAAGCTTTTCACTTCCTATGATGTTTACAGACTTTCAGCAGCTGTGAATTTATCCGTTTGAGTTAAGCAAATTCATGAACGTGTGGCTGCAGGCCAAAATACATTAACATGTACCCATGAATGAATGCATGGCACCCATGTAGTAGCAGAGGAGCCTTGAGAGAGTAGACAAAATAATCTTGATTTATGCACACAAAGTTTACCTTTAAAGTTTGAATTAATCCACAGATTAAAACAGAACTAATGTTCAGACAACGAGGAAGCATGTGTTTAAGTCACATCTGGTTGCTGCAGAATCCGTCTCTCTCTTGGTTGGAATCATCCAGAAGTATTTTATTTCCACCATTTTTCCATGTTTCTCCTTTCTCCCCTGTTGTCCTCCCCTGTCCTCCCCCCTCCCATCCGCTGCCTGTGAAGTCCTATTTGTTAGAACAGACAGCAGGTTAGCATTAAATATACATGGGGATTGTCAGCCGGTGGTGAACACAAAGGCAGCAAGGCGGGCCCCCGGAGGACTCCGAGCTAGGCCCAGGCTGCGCGAGCAGGGGACCGTCGTCAGCCCCCTGTGGACTCTTCCCCTGTCCCCGACCACCACCTCCTTCCTCCACAAACACAGGTTAGGAACCGAAGAGGTCAGAGCGACCGGCACACGCTAACAGATGCGAGACTCTGCAGAATGTAGTGGAGTGTGTTCACCGTGCCACCCCCGACAGCTCAGGCTCACATCTGTCGTCCGCTGGGGCGCAGGGTGACGTACGAGCAGAGTCGCCCCCTGAGTATCCCTCCCGCTTTCACCCAGATGCAGACTGAATACAGAGTGTGGATGTGTGACAGAGGCCTCTAGTCTCCACAGACCCACACACACACAAACACAACATTTGCTTTTAGTTATTTATAAACTGACACACAGTCGCCATTTTATGTGAATCTGCAGAGAAATCCAAGTTTAATTATTCTGGAAACATCATCTTCTCTTTTAACCTTCCAAAATGGATGTTTTAATGTGACTTTGAAGGGGTTTACGTCTGATAATTTAATTTTGTTTTAAATATTTTCATTTTGTGCCTTTAAAAAATATGCTCTAAAGATATAAAGAAAGATAAACAAGAAATAATAAACCAAGATGCGCAAACAGTGGAACTAAGTCCATCCTGTCTGCTTCACCTATTGAAGGGTAGAAAGAAGCTTCCGGTAGCTTGGGATGAAACGGGTTGATCAACCGATCACCATCAAAGCTGATCCTGCTTTATAAGCAGGAATTTGCTGCTCTGGTGTCACCTAACACAGATTCACTGGTTCAAGGAGAAAGTTTCTCAATACAAAGAACATGGCAGCAGAACTGAGATTTGATGTTACATCTGTTCTCTGGAGAGATGAGACCAAAGTAGAGATGTTTGGCTCCATTTTTGGAGAAACTAAATGCTGCATATCAGCCCGAACACGTCATACTCATTTAAAACAGGTTGGTGGAGTTTAATCCTTTGGGCTTTTTCTGCAGGCATACATTAAGGAGCCCATTTAGAGAGAAAAAAAAAATGGTTGTTTCAATTTTTTGTCAGACAATTTTTTTATCCAATAAACTCCTAAATTTTTAATCCTATAAAAATTTTTTTAGAATTTCTCAATTTTTATTTTAATTCCTGAACCAACAGAATTCTGAATGCTGCAAACTAATCTATCAGCCAGGATAGATTTACCTATTTTCATTGTATTTTTTATTTAGTTTCATTGTGTGCAACGTCTACATCCAGTGGTTCATGATTTTAGATACTGTTGTGTTAACATTTATTGTGTAAGTAGCACAAAAGGGCTGTGTTTTTATTGTAAGCACCTTACAGGAGTTGGGCCAATGCGTTCCTTGTTGTTTTATTATACAATAAAAATAAAGGAAATCTGCTTCTGATTTCCAGCCAGTCTTTAACATAAATCCTACATAAATCACTGCTTCATCATGACAAATATTTTAGAGACATCATGTTTTAAACATGGGACCTATCAAAACAGGTCAAATAGAGTAATGATTCCTGAAATAGAGCTTTACATGTAAATAAAACATGTTCCTTAATAGTTAATCTCACGTGGTATATTTAATTTGAAATTAGATATCTGTAAAAACTGGGCATAAAGAACTAGCTTCCTAATGAGTATTGAACTGCTGTATTTTAACTTCATAAGTATGAAGTAAACTGTATAAATTGGTACTTATGGATGATTGATTGATATAAATAAAACATCTAAGAGATAATCTTGATTTTTTTTTTTATGTGTAAATCTCAAGGCTGAGATAAAGACATATGTCATCTTCTTCTCCAGACCTGAAAAATAGCTTAATGCATTTCAACAGTTTTAAAATGGAGCAAAAACCTTGTTGACCACCCCATATTCTAGAATATTTGCCCATAATATTCTACTCAGATTTTAGTGCCATAAATAAGTTGAGGTGTTCCAAACACACACACAGTCAAAGTCTGGACCTCACCCTGATTGAAGTGTGGTGGGACCGTCACTGTAAGGAAAAAAAATAGGTCTGCAAACCTCATGAGCTGAGGAAACGTGGAAGAATAGCGGATCCAAATCTAGAGAGGACCAAGTTGATGAGAGCTACTGCTGTCACTGTAGCTTCTTTAGCTCTGAAGGCCATACCTGTGGTGATGCAGTAGTACGTCTCATGAGGTGAAACATGGTGGATGCGGTGGTGTTTCCGTGGTAACACCAGGTGCCAGTCCTGCAGCAGGGTGACCCAGCGGGGTAGACCAAAGTATGAGTGGCTCCACTTGTGAATCTGATTGGTCAACGTCACAAAAACCGCCAAGGCAAAAACGTAGCAGTCCCAGGGGTAGGACGCCACCAAGGCCTCTAAAAGGAGACGGGGGAAAAAGGACTAAGTTAGGCGATTGGTTGATCAAGATGTATGGACATACAGAGGGAAAGAGCCACATGGAGACAAGCTGTGGAGGGATGAGGAAACCAGAAAGAAAGGAAAAGGCTGTTTACAGAGAAGAGGACTGAAACCACGGCAGATGGCCGCTCACACTGAGTCTGGTTCTCCTGGAGGTTTCTTCCAGTTAAAAGTGAGTTTTTCCTCTCCACTGTTGCTACAAGCATGCTTAGTGTGAGGGATTGCATCCACTTCAATGAGTTGATGCGATCAACTGGTTTTCCTTAGAAAGAAAACTTTGAATCAATTTGACTGTATGATCTGGTGAACTGTAAAGTGCCTTGAGATGACATGTGTTGTGAATTGGCGATATAGAATTGAAATTGAAACTAGGAATTATAGAGAACAGCTGGGATGCAACCGTTTCAAACTTATCTGTTTCCTTAGAAAGAAAATAGATTAGAGCAAATCGACAAAAGAAACAAATCCAGGGAGAATATATCTCTGAGGAACAGAAGAGAAGATCAGTGAGCTGTTTGAGTATTTTAATGTAACCAGAAGGATAAAACGGATCTTCCGTATCATAACTTACTTTTCACATTCATGTTTTGTTTCGGTATATTCATACAATCCATGTAAAGGAGACATGTAATTAAAAAAGGGGCATTTTATAATTTCCAGAGTTTTCTATGATAACATATATAATAAAGGTAATGTTATGCCTTCAGCAGATGCTTTCTAAACAATTTATACACAAAAAAGTCTCAGCTGGTTAAAGCAACAACACTGAAGTTTATGTTGGAAATCTTCAAGATCTACATAAAATGAGCCTTTGTTTTGTTTTGGGTCAGCAGGGGTTCTGGACACTTATATAGATGCCGTTTGTACAGACCAACCATAAAGGACGCCCAGTCTCTCTCTCTTACTGTTAATCTTTAACTCTAACTTAAAAAAGGTGAGGCCTGCAGGATAAATGATATTCTGGGTTCTTTTGAGACCTCCTAAATGTCTCACATTTAACATCTACACACTGGCTCGTCTACACAATGCACAATCCATTGTTGAATCAATCTAAAAAAGCTGTGCATCCTGAGGAACCCCAGCAGAATGCATTGTCATTGACTTGTATAAAGCACATAGCGACAGTGGACAGTCGCTTGTTTGGTGTCACTGATTTTGCAGCTTCTCCATCTTTTCATAACTCTGATGAAATTAACCAGAATTGGGATGAAGACCAGCAACCACTGTCCTCCATATTTCCACATCCTTATACACAACAGCCCCATCCAAGTGTGTGTTTTTCTTTATTCTGATGCAGGTAAAGCTGTAACTCAGCTGAGGGATGGAGAACAGCAGATAAGTGGTTTTCCGACTGTGACAAAGTGGCAACGAAACTGAATTTTACACAGCGAGAGGCGATGCAAAGCTGTGAACCAAAAGTATCATTTGGACTGAGAAACTGCTGAAAAATAGCTTTTATTCAACTGTCTGACTGACAGAACAAGACGATATTAAAAAATATATATTTATTATCTATCTTACAAGATAGTAATAAAAAAAAAATCTTAGACTGAGGTTCTGTTTGGAGGAAAACTTGCTTTTCTATTGAACTCCCTTTAGTTTGTGCAGACGGCTGGGTGTAAAACACTGGGTGTACATGTATCTATTCAGCAACAACACAAAGCTTTTAGCTAGATTCAAGATAGCTGGTTAACAAATAAAAGCTTTGTATTCGTACATTTTTTTTTATTTTGTATAGAGCTGATAAAACTACCAACAAAGGCTAAATTGTTTTAGGTTGAGCTGCTTCAAATAATAGAAAATCTCTCTGGTTCCTTCTCAGAGTCACTGAGAACCAGACTCCTCCTCTTTGAACTGAGAACAACAGATTCTGGTTCTTTAAAAAAAATTATTCCATATTAATTCATATTAATTTTAGTTTTGCACTGATACGGATACCAGCATCGGGCAGGGCCCCGATACAGCACTAGTAAAATGGTGATATGGGCGAGTACCGACAAATAAGGCACCGATAACATTTTGAGAACCAAAAGATTATTCAACTATTGTCACCCATTCCAGGTACGCAATAAAAGGTTCTACTGGATTCACTTTGTATTAGTCTTTTTCCTGCTTCACAAAGGTAGGCAGCAGCTTGACAAAGCCATGATGGCCATTATTTTACCGATGGTATCGGCATGGTAACAGCCGATACTGCAAAGCCAAGTATTGGGTATCGGTGCAACACTAATTAATATGTAAATATACAAGATTATCATTAAGTTATCAATTTAATTTTAAAAGAAGAAAAAATAAATAAAGAGCTGTGGAGAGAAACAAAAGTCAGCCTCATATGCACAAAAGGTACATCTCTAAATAAATCTCTCAGATAAAAAGTAAAAGCAGAAATTTAATAAATAAGATTTAATTCAATCTTTTAAAAACAATTAAAACTAAATGACTTATGTGAAAGAAGTTTATCTACTTATATTAGTGTTTATTCTATAATACAGTTTTGAAGCACATTGTTGCAGAGATCTGAACAAAAAACACATCTAATGATATGAATAACAATATAGGTAATTTTCTATAATATATGAGATAAATTAAAGGTTTAACTAATGTTTTAATTTTATTGTTTAATTGCAAAACTTAAGACACATTTCAAATTCCAAATTAAAAAACTAGTTAAATACTTTTCTGTAAACAATCTTCTGCTGCTATAAGCTGTTCTTTGGATTATTATTACTAATGTGTTGGATCATGGTCATTTTGGCCCTTACTATTTTCAAACAAAGATAATGACAGCTAGTAATACTCCACACATCCACTGTCTAATGCCTTCTCTTCATGTCTGAATGATGTTCAAACAGCAGCCAGGCTAATTAATTGCAAAATTAGCTCTGGATGCTGGGGCCTGTAGCTTGAGTATCTTGCTTTTATTCTGACTGAATCTGAAATATTAGAACTCAAAAAGAACAAAAGTCTTTTTTTTCTGCAACCAAGGCCATTCAGCTTAAACTTGCTCAGTTAAGGATTTATGTTTTTTCAGCTTTTACTTCTATGTCTCTTGTTAACTGCTAATGCTGAAATGACTTACAGGCGTCCTCCTCACCCCACATCCCTCTTTCTTTGAAAAAAACCAAACTACAATCTCTTGACCTCGGTTCAAACACGGACATGTCAGCTGGAGATGTCAACTCTCCCCCTCATCCTGTGTCTCTGTGTTTGTCCGGTGACACGGTGAGGAGCTTGACATGACAGGTTTAGATGTCATCTTACCGCTACATGACCCTCGTATGCCCCCGCCCCCTCCCGCCAGCCCACTCAAACTCTTAGCAGTGACCTCTTCGGGAGCAGACATGACAGGAAAACAAGTTGCCGTGTCCCTGCCTCCGTTCGGTGACCTCCTGACAGGACAAGCGTGGACATCGCCCACATGTGGGCTTCAACTGTCCTCTGATCCTTCATGATGAAGACCATTCATTTCCCTCTAGTTCCAGTTTCTAACATCCTTTGTTTCTTGAGATCTGTTAAATCAACTTTTTGTTTTCTTTAGTGCGTCTTCAGCATTGCACAGTTTAAAGAAACTTTTTTTCTACATTTTCTCAAATTTTTTATGACAATTATATTTAAATAAGTAAATGTAAAAGAAGTTCACATAAAATTCTGTATAAATAAGAAAATATCCTTTTTAGCCATTTGCAAAGACTAAACCCTACATGAACTGACCAGGTTGTTATTAATGGAAGTCGGAAGCGAACGTTTGAATGCATGAAGCTGCAGCAGGCCATGGTGCTCCTGATTCAACGTAATGACAAAACATTTTTAAGCAAAAATTAAAAGCATTGAGTTTTGTGGGTTTTTACAAAAATTTTAATAATCTTTTCTGACAGAACCATTTTACCTCAAGACTCTGTCTAATTATTTTAAACCGTACAATCTTAGATTGAATATCTTTCTTAGTTTTTTTTTTTTTTTTATTCATAGGACAATTAAAGAGAAGTAAAAAAAATGACTCTGGGGCTCTAAGTGCTTCAGCTGAAGACAAATGGACTTTTCTTGTTTCATGAAGATGCTTCACGTCTCCTCCAAAAGGCTTTTTCACTCATTTTCTCCTGAAGCACTTACCCCTGTCCTGGAAGACTGACAATCCAAAGCTCACTGTAAGAGAGATGAAGCAAAGGGTGACATCTTGGGCTCACCGTGTTTCCATGACAACAAATACATGTGATCTACAACCCAGCTGATGGACTGGGAGTGCCACTAAAAGAAAAGGCTTCTGTTTTCCTAAAAAAACAAACAAAAATTACAATAAAAATTGTTTTTTCTTAAACTTCAGTGAAAACGTAACTGTGTACTTTGGTCAAATCAAAGAGAGATTTCCTATGGAGGGAAAACACCTCAAGCACACTAAAGAGTATGGTGTTGGATCTACAGTATAATGCTGTGGGTCTGTTTTCCTTCTAAAGACTGGAGGACCCTTGCTGGAGGCCAGGGCAACTACTCTGTAACACAACTGGGGCATAAATCCAGTGCCTTCTGCCAGAAAGCTGAAAATGAGTTTTCAATGAGCCTTTCAGCAGAGTTATTATCGCTACCTGGTTAGGTTTCTTCCTGTTAAACTTTAATTTTCCTCTCCACTGTCGCTTCAAGCATGCTTGGTGTGAGGGATTGCTGGTGAGTCAATGAGTCGATGCAATCAGCTGGTTTTCCTTAAATAGAAAACTTTGAACCAATCTGACCGTGTGATATGGTTGAAAAGGTGCCTTAAGATGAAATGTGTTGTGAATTGGTGCTATATAAGTAAACTGAATTGAATTCAATCAATAATCCCAAAAATCTCACCAAATAACCCCAGAAATAATTAAAAACATGAATTAACCATCTCTGTTCCCGGTAGTTTTAGCATGTTTTCAAATTAACTAAATTTACCTTAAATACACAAACTAAAACAGTCAAATAAATACCAGGTAAAGATTTCAACTTGAGATACTGAGGTAGTTGGCTTCCCCCAAAAAATTCAACATTCAGAGTACCTAGACCAAAGTAAAAAGCCAACCATCATTGATGCCCTCTGGTTCTTGCAATGTCACAAGGAGACATGGTCTTCTGCTGAAGGACAGGCAACTATCTAGACAGGTTGTAGGTCCATCACAGGGCAAATAATGCACACACACTAATAACGAGGGACTGTTTAGAGAGACCAATCAACCAAACAGCCACGTTTTTTTCCCTGTGGGGGGAGGCCAGAGAGCCCTCAGTGAACCTGTGCATGCACAGAGAGAACATACAAACGAATAGGGACAGGGGGTCAAACTCAGGACCTTCTTACTGCAAAGAAACAGTGCAACCACAAACTGAACCACAAAATAATTATTATTCATCCTGTAAATAGGAGAATTTTATTTATTCCATTATAAATGGAACATTTTATTTTGTGCTAGGCCAAAATGTAGCATCACAAACCTTGCTGTGTCTAAGTTAACTTCATTCACATTGAAAAATATTTAATTAATGATAAACTCACTCAGAATTATTACACTTATAGCTATAATTAAAACAAGACATTACAGATTAATACTAAGACATAATCAAACCCAAGTTTGAAATTTAGTTAAATTACCTTGTAATATTTGCTTTCTAATTAGATCAAATCTTAACCTCTGAAGGTAAATAATCCAATAAATGCTCAGCTCTGGTGTAAGTGGTGTTTCCGCCCCCCTTCGCTGACATGATTTATATCTGAGAAACTTGGTTCCAGAGGTTTGGAGCAGCTTAACCCCACAGCGCCGTACGTAATGCAGCCTTTAACCCGAATAACTGGTGTCACCTCCCCTGTTCTCCTCCCATTAGTGACCTTTATGCTTCAGCTGAAGTGCAGACATGACAGGTGGAGATGTCACCTCCTCATAAGCGCTCTGCCAGCTCTTCCTGCTGCTCCTCCTCCTCCTCCAGTCCCTCCCTTTCTGCTCTCAGGGTCAGAGCACACGATTACCAGAACTGCCACAGGTCTGAAAACAACTTCCTGTACGTTGGTCTTTCTAACCCTGAGATTCTGCTGCAGGTCGCTGGAGAGAATCTGACCTTCTTCAGTCCTTAGAATCACTTTTGAATGTCATGAAATTCAACTGAAAACAATCCTCAGAATTCCAGGTGAAAAGTGACAACAGGCCTGTAGACAAACCTACAGGCGCAGCATGTACCTGGTGTGTATGTGAGGAACTTGTAGGCCATGTGAGCTAGGGGCAGGATGGGGATCATACAGTTGTCGCCGTTGGTTTCAATGAAGTCGTGCCGAGTGATGGCGGTTGGATCGATGTGGTGCTCCCTGAATGGTCGGATGAAAGCCTGTGAAGAGAAAAATCATTGCTTTGTGGTTCTCTTCCCTCTTTAGGACAGAACAACCTTTAAAGGGAAGTATGCTGTTATTTAACTAAAGGACACTGAAACACAAACACAGTGAACTCCATAATCTGATCCAACAGGGTGCAGAACAACCTAAGATATCAGTTTCTATTATTAGCTCTTTCAATTATCAGCCCAGTTCCTGGGCATGATATATTACCACTTGTAAAGGAAGAAAATATTCTAACAT
>NW_015150769.1:131512-150484 GCF_000732505.1 Cyprinodon variegatus | reverse complement strand
AGGCAGATGAGATAATCAGGTATGTTTCAGAACATTCTGTGAATTTATCAAAAAAACTAACAATTCAAACCCTTCAAAAGCATTAATGTATTTTGAAGAATTCCAGTCAGCTGCATGAACCCTGTAAGATGGTCCCTCTCTCTTTTATAAACCAAATGATGCATTCTTACAGGGTTTTCCACAATCATCCCACAACCAAGTCTGACAATTAATTAACCATCTCAGCCATTGCTGTACAAGGCGCACGACATTTACCAGGTGGAAACAACAAAACCCAGCCACCAAAGAAAGTCGTTTGCAGCTTTTTGTGTAGATAATATACAATAAACTGCAAAGCTAAACAATGCAGATTAAACACACAGAGGAATCTAAACACACTTAGCAATGCTGAGCCCCAAAGCACACATCCAGCATCTTAATAAACCTCAGAACAGCAGTCGACCTGCACACACACACATACTAATGCACATAAACTCAAAAATATGAGCTTCAAAACACACATCCTCGCAGACACACAAGGCCCCAAACCCCACCTGCGCTGTGCAGAGGCAGACACCTGTCTGTGAGAGCACGGGGGTCTCAAATGAAAGGCTGAATCAGAATCTCAGAAGCTTAAAAGAGGACAAAGAGAAACACACCCACGAGCACACGCTGGATAAAGGTAATTTATTTCCCTAGGTGGAAAAAAGGCAAGAAAAGGGGAGGTTTGCATGTGTGTGTGTAGGCATGGAAGCATCAGCATGAAAACTCATTATTGTCGGGTCTGCTGCTCGAAACAATCACAGCCGCTGATCTATGGAAGTCGTCGATGGGTGCCACTGCAACTCTGAAGTTATCTGTTGATATCTGTGCAATTAGGACCCCATCTCCGCTGAAACAGCCCCTCTCTGTTCCCTTCGGCCCCTCCTCTCCCCGCAGCCCTCAGTCAGATGAAAGGCCGGCTAAGCCACGGAGGTCGTGCCGAGCAGGGCGGCTCCGGCGCTCCCAGTTAACGCCGGTCGCTGCATGTCTTCTAATCCCACACCGTTTAGCGGCCTGCATGGCACGACGCCCGTTAATCACCGGCTCACATCGCCCATCGCCCCGGCAACCAGCACCTTCCCACTGCTTGTGCAGATACGCCCTTCCACCCCCATTTTTTTTTTTTTGTCCATCTAACATTTATTTCATCAGATTTTTTTCCTCTCTCCACTTTCATTTTTTAGGAAACATTCCTACTCTGAGTAAAAACTGACACGTCGTCCCAGAGAAGGAGATGTTTGTTAAAGATGCAACAAGAAGGTAGAAGCCAACACAAAGAGAGCTGCTTTTAAACAATGAAAAGCGAAGCCGAGCTGACTGGGATCTTCAAACACATTCTCCTAAACTGGAAGCACATCTGGCAAATTTCAGAGTGAATCGAGCATCATTGGGAACTAATGAGCGTGACTTTGTCCTCAAAGTAGTCTCATTAGAGGACTGCGAAATCCTTGTTGAGTCAATTAAAGCTCAACGACATGAAGACTAAAGAAAATACAGCGTGGCCCGAAGCCTCGCGAAGGAATTGTTCTGAGCACTGCAGGGAGGCTGTGCAGCTCTTTTTAAAACGTTGCCGCAATTTCAGTTCTGTGGAGACAAAAAAAAGGGTTTTATGGGCTGGATTCATGATAAGTAATTATGATTAATGTGAGTTTCCCTTTTAAGGGTGTTTAAAATCATATTAAATAACATTTAATGTGATGAATTTGTGTTTACCTTGTAATCATAGCACCTGTTTTTAGGTAAGAGACACAATATTCTTGGGGGAAAAAAAATGTATCCTTCCCAACATATTTTCTTTGTTTTCTGTCAACCTTTATGTTTTTGATTCATCATCGTATTCATGTCAGGGTTCTGCAAAATGTCCTGTCTCTCCAGATCAAAAGTCAATTAGATTTATTTTTATTTTTTTTATTGGGGGGGGGAATCAACAATCAATGTTATTACACTATAATCTGATAACTGCCTGAACTGCGGATCAGAAGAACCAGTCTAACGACTTAAAGTACGCTCAAAACCCGTTAATAGCCACCAGTCCTTCCCAGTGCTTAAGACATTTAAAGAGGGTTGAGAAACAAAATCATTGATATTTATCAGCATAAAAAGGGGTTATACAGCCCCTTTTAAGCCAAAACTGGACCAATAAGCTATGCAGACCCAACAAGGCTCAGTTTAGATCAGTTCATCCTTTAACGTTTAGAAAAAATAGATTGTGTAAACATGTTATAGTCATCTTTGTTGGTGAACGGAGTGATAAGACACCAGCATTATATTTTGCTGGTCTTTTCCTTCCACAAAACAGAATGTCTGAGATCTTTACTTGGCCAAAAAAAGGAAATATAATCCTGAGGCACAACAACTTTGTGGACTTAGATGGATCTGTTCCAAACATCTTGGTGACGGATAACACCTAGGAATGTGGTCATAATGTTATGCCTGATTAGTATATTTTTTTATATCTTACTTTCTCCCAGATTTTTACAAAAAGATAATGCATAATCAATAGATCTTAAGACTGATGTGTCTCAGTTTGGGATTCTTTAATGAATTCTTGATGAAGTGACAGACATTCTTGTCTTTACAGGAAGCGCGAAGATTGAGAGGTGTGCAGAAACTTTGCATAAACGCTTCTACACTGCGTTTCACACCCTGAGTAATGTCCTTAGAGAGATCTCAACAATTATGGACAACAAAGGAAACTGGAAACAAAATCATGACAAGAGCATGTAAACACAAGACGTATACAAGGCAGCAAACATAAAAAAACGACACAACAAACAAAGAATGAAAGTGCCTCTATTAGCCTCGGGTGTTCTGCATCGAGTCAGTCTTTGATATTCAAACTAACCTTAAATAAAAGCAGAGACCTGCTTTATTCCTCCGCTCCAAACCACCACTGAGGTAACTGCACACACATATCAGCACTGCAGCCCATTGCCACCCCTCTGTTCCCTGCTAACGTCTACACTTCTCTTCCACTAAATGCATTTATTAGGCCTCTCCTACAGCGCTTGACACACCATGTAAATATGCTGCTGTGTCTTCAGTCTGCCTCGATAAATGCCACATCATACATGAACATCCACCCACATAATTTCCTCAGAAAAACATGAAAATTACACAAGTTAAACTAAATCGGATATGAGAGAGAAAGAAACTTTGGACACTACGATTACTCAAACTGGTGTCCTTGTTAAACCTAGTTATTAAGATTGTATGGCATGTTTTTCAAGTTGAAATTAAAGGCCTTTTATCATTATTATGCAAGACTAAGTAAATCTGTGATTTCCAGATGTTTCAAACCCAACATATCTGAGTAAAAAAAGGGAGCAATCTGCCGCTGAGGGCATGGAGGTAGGAAGCAAGGATTGATGTTAGAAGACAATGAAGGGTGCAAAGAAAAATGAAGGACGGAAATAAGGAGGTAGATACAAAATAAGAAGGAAGAAAGAGCAGATGGACAAGAAGGTACAAGGTCACAAGGAAGGTGACAAGAAAGGAAGTCCAGAAGGACAAAAAAATAGGGAAGGAAGGAAGTGTACTTGTATAGCACATATCAGTTCAAGGCCAGTTCAAAGTGCTTTACATTAATTAATAAAATAAAAATAAAAGCAAATGACGATGAAAATATAATAAAATCAGGTAATAAAACAAAAAAAAAATTGTGGAGTAAGTGGAGCATAGGAACTAAATAATGCTTCTCTATGTTCGGTTCTAGTCCTGGGTGAACAGAGTAGGCTTGAAGTAGAAGACCTGAATGGTCTGGGAGGTTGATACACTGACAGCAAATCTGCTATGTATTTTATATGTAGGCGTTTATCCATTCAGTCATTTATAGACTAACAGAAGGATTTTAAAGATCATTCTCTGTGCTACAGGGAGCCAGTGGAAGGACTTCAGAACCTGGCTGATGTGCTCTACTTTCTTTATTTTAGTGAGAACATGGGCGGCAGGGCTTTGGCTCAGCTGCAGCTCTCTGATGGACAAACCTATGAAGAAATTTTTGCCGTAATCAATTCTACTAAAGATAAATGCATGAATGAGTTTTTCTACATCCTGTTTGGACATTAGTCCTTTAATCCTGGAGATGTTCTTTAGGTGATAAAAGACTGACCTGGTAACTGGCTCTGATGGTTAAAGTCTGAGTCCATCATGACACCAAGATTTTGGCCATAATCAGTAGTTTCTAGTAGCTGAAGCTGTGAGCTAACTATGGATCTCTATGGATTATTAACCCAGGTTTTTTTTATTCAATTGTAGAAAATTACGGTGCATCCACATATAAATCTGATACAAGCAACTAACCAATGCTCTGATGGGTTCATAGTCACCTGGTTACATTGTTATGTAAAGCTGTGTGTCATCTGCATAGCTATGGTAACTGATCTGGTTGTTTGCTATAATCAAAGCCAAGGGAAACATGTAGATGTTGAATAGGAGCGGCTCCAGGATGAAGCTTTGGGGGACCCCACATGTGATTTTTCTGGTGTCTGATTTAAAGTTTCCTTCTGACGGATAGAAGTCCCTGTCCTTCAGGTAGGATTAAAGCAGTCCAGAGTTCTACCAGAAAGGCCAACATAGTTTTCCAGAAACTGTAATACAATCAAGTGATCAACAGTGTCAAATGCTGCACTGAGGTCCAATAATAGCAGCACTGTGGTTCTTCCAGAGTTTGAGTTTATACGGATGTTACTGAACACCTTAATCAGGGCCGTCTCTGTACTATGGTATACACAGAAACCTGACAAGCAGCTGATCATTGTTAAGAATGCATTTAACTGTTCAAATAACTTTTTTTCCCCCACAAATCTACAGATGAAGGACAGGTTTGAGATGGATTTGTAGTTCTTTAGGATTAATTTGTCCAAGCTTCTCTTTTTCAACCATAGTTTGATAATTGCTGCTTTTAAGGGCCGAAGAAAAACACCTGACATACTGTAAGGAATGTTTTTGGGGTTTCAATCAAATCAGTCTCTAAAAAAAACAGGTAAAACGTTCTTAATAAAACCTTTGGTTAATTCTTCAAGGCAGAAGGAAGATAAGGAAGGAAGGAAGTAAAAGTTTGCCATGTACATCTGAAACATAGAAATCAAATAGGGAAAGTAGACACAAGATTTAGTGCAGATGAGTTTTATAAGATTGCTATTAATCTAAGGAGCAGCATGAGTATCAGCTTTTATTTATCCGTAACAGCTTTTGTTTTTTTTGCACTTTTCATTATTTGTAATCAAAATTTGACTAATATCAGCTCATTATTAATCATGCATTTATAATATATGAGTACAACATGACAGGTAACTGCTCTAATTGGGGTACAGCAGCTCTTAAAATGCACATTAGTTTTAACATTTCAACAAATTATTTACCTATGAATAAAACATTCAAGCAAAAAACATTCCTGCAACACACACAACCATAAAGTCTGGTCCCATTAATCAAAACAAAGCTCATATAAAAACAATCTGCATGCTGCACCTGATCATGCTTGTTTTAATTGGCTGAGATGAGGATGAACTTTAATCTAATTGGCTTTGTGGGAAACTGTGTGTAAATGTGTTAAGGAGGTGAGCATGCAGCCATCTTTAACCAACACACCAACGGAGTGCTAACATATGTCCTCCAGCTGATCAGGTGACAGCAGAATGACCTCTGTGTTTGTGTGGTTATGTTTTTGTAACCTTATGGGGACCATTTCACAGGAATTTGCTACATTCTGGAAGGGGTGGGGGTATTACCTGTGGACTGGTCCCCAGGAGGAAAAGGTTAGGCAGTTATTGGGAATGATTAGGGTACGGTTCTGGGTTAAGCATTACAAGTGAATGCAAAATTGATGGCAGTCAATGCAAAGTCTCCATAAGGATAGTGGGACATAACATGTAATGGAGAACAGTCAAACCCTGCCAGGGCGTCAGGGATTTTCCACTTCCTGGAATTGTTTGCATTAACTGAATGTAAATATAAAATGATCATGAGGTATGTGGTAAAAACTGCAAATACAATAATATAAAATAATCATAATTCACCAGAGAGAGTTGAAATTTTATGTAAACATAGATAATAATTAAAAAGTGTTTGACCACAGCTTATAGAAAAATATTTTAACGGCGGAATGATCAGATGGAGCAATTTTACTTTTTTTAGTAAAGCAGAAGGAAGAAATGTACATTCCCTTTAGATTGGCTTTTCCTGAAAACCCAAACAAGTGGAATTTAATCCCTGTGTATACATACTGTATACACAGAAAAAAAAAAAAAAAGATATTCACACACATGTATACATGTAATAGTGTTAATGGTGGTCTGGCTAATAAAATACAGTTGTTCAACTTACAAAGAATAACTGGTCTTAAATATGTAAAAATTGAAAATCAGATGAAATCACCATGTATCATATACATAGTTGATAATTTTATATTTAATTCATTTAACTAGCTGCCAGGTCATATGCCAGGAGTGTGAACATTATGAGATATGTCCTGCGGTAGTCCATTGCATAAAAACTAAGAACTTTTAATGGATAAGTCTTGAAAGGTAGTAAGTACTTGTACCTCTAGATGGGGTTTTATAGGGTTCTACCCATTCAACCTTTGTCATATAAGATACAAGGGGAGATGCTCAGCCTGATGTTTTGAAAAACATTGGTAAAATGTTGCTCCTTATGTAAGATCAGGTCCCATTAAAGCTGATGATGGATCTCTCAAGTCCTATATCAGAGCTAATTGCTGATGCCTTTCCTTTTTTTAAATACCTTTTTCTATTGATCAAAAATTATTTTTTGCAGTGGACTCAATTTATTATATGCTTGCTTATTGTGTGCATACTCACCTTCCCAATAACAGGGATGTCCACAGATCCCCAGGTGTCAGCTCCCCAATGAACAATCCCCGATGCAAAATCTGCTGTCACTATCCCCAAAACTGGAATAGAGGAAAAATCAATGTATTCAATTTGAAAAGAGTCTAAATGTTAATATAAGGCACATAATTTATCATTCCAGGTAATTTGTCTTTGTGCCTGTTAACCTACCGATGCCAATAATGATCTTGTAGATGTGAACAGTGGAGAAGTGCAGGAGGAGGAATGAGAAGTTGATGATGAAGAGGAATAGGCACAGAATCACACAAACCCACTCCTGGACTCGTTTACCTGGAAAGGGGAAAATGGAAATTAATTTTATACCAGCATGCAGGAAAAAGTAATCAAACTGATGGAGAATTAAAGAAAAATAGGAGACGAAGTTAGGTGGGTTGGATATGATGAAATGGATTCCTGCTCCCATCAGAAGAACAAGTTGCTCCTTACAGGAGGTTAAAGGATCACCCAGCAGCCATCACTTTGTGTGAGTGTGTCCACACTGTTAATATGTAATCATTCAGAGGAAGACAAATGTAGACGAGGCGATGGGGTCACGACCTCTCCAGTATGAAACACTGACGCTCAGGCCACACAGAGTCCCCATCAGGTGGGAGGCCGATCTCTGCAGGGACGATCCCAACTCAGAGGTCAGCAACTTAGGGAAAGACGGAGTAACTGAAACCAACTCTAAACTCCGCATTCAGCAGGAAAATCAGGGAGCGATGGGAGGGTCAGACTGAGAACCCTCCCTCTGCACACGGCCGAACATCAGAGGTGCTGAATTATTGAGACTTTGGTCAACTGCTCAATTCTTTTTTTTTTTCTTCCTTCAGGAATTGTCTGAACTTTACAATCACTTTCTCCTCTGCCCCTTTTCCTATTATTTTTAAACCCATCAGCAGGAAATGCAACATCTCAAAGATTTACAAAAATAAACTACCCAAGAAATCAACAACTACATCCACTTTGCAGACCTCCTGCCCTTCCTGGCTGTCTTTAACAGTCTAATGTGTCTGAAACTTTAATGCGTTCAGATCCTAATGTATCTCACAGCATTAGGAGGCTATAAGAAATTCATGACAGGTTTTTTTTCTTAATAAAGCACTCCGGCCTGCATAGGTCTGCGTCTGAAGACCGGAGCAACTATGAATATGAAGGTATGGACTCAGGAGCTCATAGGGGGTCTAGAATATGTGATTATGGATATTTTACAACTCATCAAAGCTGACCCTTCACCCGTATCGAAGCTATAAAGAGACAGATGGGCAATAAAGGTAGATGGTAGTTAACTCCTTGGTGGGTTTTACATTTCCTCTTCAGATGCTGCTGTTTAAATCTGTCTCAAAGTTAATCGTTGCACCTTTCATTTTGTACCCGGTTCTCAATAAGGTTAAACATTTTTAAGTAAAACTTGGGATATTTTCTATATGTGTCACTTCTCTTGTTCTTCTTGTTAAAATGTTCAATCCAATCTGAATGTAGCAGTTGCATTGTGTCGTAAACTTTGGAGCATTTTTTTGTATGTAGCATGAATTTGTATGTAGCCAAAGTCTAATAGAAAGAAAACTTCCAGCGGTATACCTTCTATAGTGGCTTCCACTTGGAGAAAAACATGACTTAAGTATGAGATCTGAGCCATTATTTAGGTCTGGGAGATGAATGATACAGTAAAAATGAGGGATTCATCAATATAGCTTTACAGTTTTGATTTAACAGCGCAGCCTTGAATGTTTACTGATGTTTTTGGACGGTGGGAGGAAGCCGCAGTATCCGGAGAGAACCCAGGCATGCACAGGGAGAACATTCTAACTCCAAGCAAAAAGACCCCAGGCCAGGAATTGGACCCAGAACCTTATTGCTACAAGGCAACAGTGCCACCCACTGCATGTCTGGGCCTCTTAACTGATACTTCAGACACAGTTAACTTCCATGCAAAAATCTGAATAAAGTGTCTGGTTTTGGCTCTGTTTCAGGATTCCTACTTTTTTTTGGCTGCAACATACCTTTAATTTAAAAGGAAAATAGTTTTGAACACATATAGTTACACTCTTCCATCACATTTTAAAATGGAAATGGTAGAAAAATAAACAAAGCCCTCTGTTGAAATGAAAATGGCTTCGTAAAAAACTCTTAATATCCACCTCATTTTGAGAAATCCTCGCCTATTTTGCACCCAAATGGAAAAGCAAATAACTTAGGAACTGTGAGCCCAAATTACATGTGCAATACATTATTTGAAAGCTAACACCCTTTCTGAATATATAAATAAAAATTGGGTGAGTAGAACACAGACTAAGGTGCATCAGTTCAAGCATGACTCAAAGTTGCATTTTTTATTCTTGAAAATGATTTGATTTTTTTTTAACAGCAGTAATAAAGACATTCTTAGAAAAGGTTAGTCTCATTGTATTAGTTGTAGCTTATTTCAATGATCGGCTGATCACAATTCATCTGATTGTTTCAACCCAAAGTGGAAGAAAAACATGTGGTATGAAAAAGGCGCATAACAGGTTACCCAGGAGACGGTTATCAATAGAGGGTATTGATAACCGCCTCCTGGGTAACCTGTTATGCACCTTTTTCACACAAGGAGTGACCAAAGAAAGCTATTGCTGGAGAAGTTGACTGTTCAGCCCATTGCATTCAAAGTAAGTGCTGAAAAGCTAAGTGGAAGAGAAAAATACAATAGAAAAGCTAAGAACACCAACTAACTTATAAGGACTTACATACTTTAGCATGTAAATATGCAGCCTAGTGGTTTGATGTTTTTTCTATTTGAGTTATTTCTGTAGGTACAGTAGTGGGAAATGTTGAAGTTCTATAAAAAAGTTTAATTTTAAGCCTTTATTAGCTGCAAGAGAAAAAAATCAAAACACTCCATGTTATAAAATTATTTTGGGTTTTCAGTTTCTGAAATAAATTATCAATAATATTTTGTATTTAAATATCTCTGTAATACCAACTGTGCTAAAATACTTGAGTCACAGAAAAAACTTTAATCCAAACATCAATAAATATTTATGCAAGGGCAGAAATAAATGTTTAGATAAGCCTTCTTGTGTTCATACTTTGTAAATCCTGACAGAAGCTGCCAGAGGAGTTTGCATGGTGCTCAAAGCGGCAGCACATGTGAGCCACTGTGTGTCGACGCACACAGCCTCAGTCCGTTTGTCGCTTCAGCGGAACACATTCAGTTTTGTTGTTTTAGGTTTTGTGTGACATAATTTTCCCTCCAATATGCCTGAAGGTACCCCAAAACACAGGACGGGTCAATACAGGAAAATTATCTCCCATCATCTCCAAATAAGGCTGCAGCCAATCTGTGAGCGAACAGATAGACCGCCGTGCTCACACTGATGGACTTTTTAACACACAATGCTCGTCGCGCAGATCCAGACGCTCCATCTCTGTCACACACTCACACACCCATGGTGCAGGGCACTGGAGCAGTGGGGCGGCTGTCAGGTGATGTGCGTCAGTCCTTGGATCCTCCAGCTCCCTGGTGAGGAGAAGGAAACTAGGACAGGCCTCCACAGAGTGTGCATATTCACTCACAAACACACACATAAGCCCTTGTCCCTCAGGCCATGGCATTGCTGGATATCACACACAGAGGCGGTGACAAACCAAAAAAAAAAATGTCTAAAAGCATCCATGTGAACGTGTAAAGATGCACGGAAAGAAAAACACAACCCATTTGTTCTCTCCTTTGGCACACAAACACCCAAACACTTAAACATGCTGGCACGAATGAATCGGCGCACACTCTGAGGGCCCGAGCAACCCGCTCATTAATATCGCTCTGACAACAACTGGTTCCCTGGCAACCTCTCCGCCATCGCTCACCCAGCAGCAACCCCCGCCTGCAAGCTTGCACGTGGGTGTGCACGGGGACTTAACCTGGGTGGAGCCGGGGGAGGTGAACGAGGGGTGCTAATAGGCTGAAATTAATCAACGCCGGCTGATTCGCTGTCAGGGGAACGAGTGGCGGACAGCAGGAAGGAAGGCAACACGTCCTGAATACTAATGACCAAATAAAGAGGAAGAGGATCCCTTCACCCCACAATGAGCCACTGAAAAGGGCTAAAATGTGATAACATATACTGATATATGCATAAGAATAAGCTCGGGGAAGGTGTGACCATTAGTAGCACGATCAGAATAATATATGATTTCCTAATATAGAGTGGTTTTCTTTAAGGTTTGATCAGATCCTCATTTTGATCATTTCTAATAGGTTCCTTATTAGATCTAATAGTTCTGAATACAACAAAATCACATATTATAGCTCTGATATTATTTTGCAGCTAAGTCATTTGGAATTTTCACATGAAAATAATTCCATGAATATTTTTTTTAACATAATGCTGTAAAATATCAACTAAGAGATTATTCATATTTAGGACTGAAACCATGGAAAGAGCACATCAGCCAAAGTCTGCAACAAATTTCTTTCGGCAGGTGGGACTAAAGTGCAAATGTTTGGATATGATGCACAGCAGAATGTGGACTGAAATCTCCTGCTTCTCGGGAAGAAACATTTTAAAACTGCCTAGGCTTAAAAGCAGTGATATTATAAACTTACATATCATTATAATTTAGAATTAATTTATATTGCCTTCAACACTCAGTTTTATCTGCTTCCAGCTGTGCCATTGCAATATATTATTTCGGTGCATTTTCTGGTTATGCGTTTCCAGGTGAACTAGAGTGCATAGAGTGTTAAACCCACACCGGGATAATCTGACCTTAATCATGAACAGACTAATGAAGCCTATAGAGGTAACTTTTGAAAATAAAACTAGATTTAATACAAAGAAAATATAAAATATAGAGTAAAATAATAGAGTAAAAAATATGAAACTTTTAAACTTCTGAAACGTATATTTAAGATAGAAACTAGTTTGTTGGGTAAAAAAAAATGGAATATTATGTTAAAACTAAACTGACTGAATCCCACATTGGAGGAGGAATGATGACTTAGGCTTCCTTTGGAGCTGCAGGACCTGCGAACGTCGCAAACCCTGAGTTCAGCCTATTTCTCTCTGAAGCAATCTAAAGCCACATGTGAGGCTGACACCTGAAGCTCCCAAACTGGGTCATCAAGAAAATGATCCCAAACACAGCAGCACCACAACAGAGCAGCTAATAAAGACGAGCCACGGTGCAGAATCGAATGTCTAAAAAACTCAATGTACCAAAAATGTGAGAGAAGAGTGGATCAGAATTCCTCCTTAACGGTAGAGAAGCTGATAAATTCAGAGAATTACACAGTGCTGAGAGGTATTGGTCATGAAGGTGGTTCTTCAAAGAGGTTCTTCTACTAAAATCATATTTCGGGTTCTAAACACTAAAATGTTTCAACAGGAAGAATTTGTCCGTTCTTTACTTAGACTATGGTTCTTTTCCAAAGAGCTTTATTGCAGCAAACTGCAGAAATCTGCTGCTGGCAGGACAAAGCTCACAGTTCATCACCTCATCTTCTTCTTTCTGCTTTGCTTTGTTCTTAAACCCACAAACTACTGAAGAAAGAGGAGTACAAAGCAATTATCAGGGTCACTGCTCCATGTTTGCTTATGTTGTGACCGTTTATTAAATGTCTGAATTTAAGCAATCTTGTAAACCATTGAAAAAGAGCGATTAAGTTGCTTTTATTTAAATAACTGCAGCTAGATGCTTAAACACCAAGACCTGAACTCTGGGCTCAAACAAAAAGCAGCTAAATAACTTTTAATCTCAGAGACTGCCACGCAGGGTAATTAGACCACATATTATTGAGTATTTCACTTTTTGTTTTGCTTGACTGAAGTAAACAAATTATACCTATTGTCAGTTAAGAGACTTACTTCCCCAGAGAGCACAGCTGGGTAAACCATAGAGAAAAAGGTACCGTATCAAGATAACTTCCGGATCAATTAGTTCTATTGTAGAGTCTTTAATATTACAGTGCTAGAGAACATTACAAAATAAACAGCATCATAAAGAGCAAGGACCTCAGCACACAGTCTATGAGAAATTTATGAAGTTTAGAGCAGAGTTAAATTCTAAAACATATTCCAAGCTTTGAACATCTCCCAGAGCTCTGATCATTTCATCATCTGAACATGGAGAGAGGATGGACCACTTGCAGAACCCCTTAAACACGGACGTCCACCTAAACCGGAAAGCTGGACAAGGAGGGCAGCAAGAAGACCATGGTAACTCTGTAGGAGCCACAGAAGTCCACAGCTAAGGAGATAGTCCTTCCACATGTAACCTGGCCTTAGTGGAAGAGTGGAGCAAAGATAGCCATCTTTAAGTGGATCTCAGAAGTTCTGCCCTTAGGCTTAAAAAAATGCAACATAGGCCTCCTTTCCATTGAAATTAGCGGGTTAACTCAAGTTTTTCAAACACGGGTCGACTGGCTAACAATCGGCATTTGGCTCCCTTCCCATTGTTGAAAGAAAGCTGGGTCTGATCCCCCAGTGGCAACCTGCGTGGCTCTGTCCCTCTACTGCTGCGTGTCTGGTCAAGCCATCAAGCTGAGTTAGCGGTGATGATGACCAATGCGACAGAAATGTGGAAAGTAAACTATGGAAAGCATAATTTCACAAAGCCAAGGCATAGTAATGGGCTTTATTATTTTGCTCTTTTGTCTGTCTGAATCCCTCTTACCAGTGCTGTGCCATGTTTATCGAATGTAAACAGATTGTTTCAACTTGTTAGGTCAGACGTGACTGGTGCGGTGTGTCGACGTCCGTACGTTGCGTTCATTTATATCCCGTAAATTAGAGGGTTGACCAAGGTCTGCTTTTCCCACTGTATGCCAATCAGAGCCAAGCCATTTGAAGGCGGTTTTAACACGGATCGCTTATTGAGTTGTTTGACCCGCGTTAGAGAACCATTCCCACTGCCACTAAACGCAGATTTTTTTTAGGCTAGTGGGAAAGGGGTAATAGAGACACAGGTCTGAACAGGTCTGGTCTGGACACAATATCAATGAAACATGGTGGTGGTCCAGTCATGCTAAGGGGTCGATTTCCTTCCTTAGAGACCTGGAAGCTATCAGGGTAGATGGAGGATGGATGAAGAAATAGAAACCTGGAATAAAACCTAGAACAGGATCCAGGGGACTTTAGATTTGGCTGTAGGTTCACCCACCAGGTGGATGAAAAACTCTAACATGCAATGAAATAATAATGTTTTAGAGTGGTCAAGTCAAAGTCCAGAACATAAATCGAATAAAAAATGCAACTATCTGGTAAAATAAGATGCAACAGGTGTTTTGTTTTGTACGCACACACAAATTTACAACTACAAAAGTTAAAAAATACTTTTCCAAGCTACTCAGTCTACATCCCTGTTTTTCTGGAAACAAACACATATTTGGCCTCACACAAGAACCATTTATAGGATCAAATTTGTTATTAAATCATTTGTACAATAGTCTGATAAACCAGACTAAATGTGAGATTAAATGTGTAATTAAGTCTGGCCCCGATGAATGAGACATCGGTAGATTGTTGATGAGAACAACCCGTTGTTTTTCAAACCATGTCTGTGCCTATTGGCCAAAGCTCTGACCAATGAGCGCAACTGACTGCGACGAAGTAAGCACGACAGCCTGTCGGTAAACCGGCGAATACGTCCTTCTTAAAAATTAGTGAGCGTAGAGACTCTTCCTGCTCACATTTCAATGAAAACCCCAAATCTAATCCTTCCAAACCTGATTCCAAACCTGAATCAAATGAGAACTGTTCAATAGTTGTTGTGCATTGTCCAGCGGCGCACAGCTTTGTCGTCACGCTCTCAAAGCCCCGCCCGCTTTGCATCCAGAAATTCAAAACCCATCTCCGCGTTGTGATTGGCCAGTTAGTTCTAGGGCCTGGGGCATTTATCCACTCACAGGCAAAATTTATTTTGGCCGCTGGTGGGTGGGGCTAGTTTACTAGGCTATTCGTACAAGTCATTTAAGAGAAACTGTCACATTCACCAATTTTCTCCAATTTCAAATCTTCTTTCATGTAGGAACCCATTTTACGAATGTTCCAGACTTGATGTAAAAGTCTTGCGCTAAAAAATGTTATCCAAACCTAGTTTTTCACTAAATGACTATATTAGCTTTACTTAGAAGCAATTACCCATTTTATCAGGCTACATTATTATAATGTATATTATGCATCTTAATGTAAAGTAAATGTAATTTATAAATTACATTTTTATTCACTGATGCCAGAACCATCAGTCACTACCATGCAGCTGACATGTCAGTGTCAGGGGACACTGGTTTCATTTGTTGACATTTTGTCAAAAGAACAAAACGATAAAGCTACTATTTAAATAATATCTGAAACAGGAAATATATAGAAAGTTCAGAGAAACTCTAACGGTAATGTTTGGATTAATTTTCATTCATGACAGTTACTTGGCTTTGTTGTTATTACGCTAAATGTGGAATGTTTCTGTTTGAGTCTTTCTGAAAGAAAGAGTTTTGTCATTAACATTTTTATATTGATGTGCTTCATGAGAGACAGAGTGAGATAAAGGGATGACAAACATGGTCTGGAGATATACCAAATATTTTCTTCTTAATCTTCAATACCATTTCTATGAATGAACACCTCCTGACAAGCGTGGGAATTCAGAGCCTTATTATGGACCAACCAGGGTAACTATGCAAGCTTAGTTTTCTTGGTAACGTGCGCTCACTTACACACAGGTGAAATGCATCACTTTTAGGAGGATCCTTTAAGATAATTTAAGAACGTTAGTTGAATGTGATTTAACGCATTTGTAAGAGAAAAAGTAAGAGAAATTTACAAATGGGATACGAAACTGTTTTTGCATTAGGTTAGGTTAGATTGGATTAGATTAGATTAGATGAGCTTTATTGATCTCACAGCGGAGAAATTCACTCGTCACATATTGGTATAGAAGTTACAGAAGGTGCTAACAGGGAGGAAAAAGGTGCATTAAGAATAAGCAATATATAGGTCCATATATTCCACAATCATGGGAACTAAATCTTCTTCTTTTATTCTTCTGCCAAGTTTTCTTTCCACCTTCCATGTCACTTTCTCTCAGGATCATCAGGATCTTCCATGTTCTTCATCACGTTCTATCACTCCATATTCTCTCCCTCATGTGTTACGTTACATCTCTGAGGCAGATCCCTTCTACTAACACACTAACACCTGTGATGTGTAGATGGCTCACACATTAGAAACAGAACCGCAGCGTATCGTAGCTATTCTATATAGCTCTGCTGCACTTTATCATCCGTCACTCAGTTTTCCTGCACCCTCCACCCCACACCACCCCTCCCCTAGTGTTCTCTCAGCAGACCTTCCTCAGATGGGACTTTAGGGGGAGACAGAGAAATGTGGGTGGTGAAATTGGGTCACATGCTTGGAGAGAGGGAGATAAAGGGGAAAGAGACACTGAGGGAGAACGACAGCGACGTGGAAACATGGGGGTGAGGACTGGGAAGGGGGGGTTGAATTCCCTCGTTCAGGAGAAGAGGATCAGTCGGAGGGCTCTTCCCTTTCATCTGATCTCTGTGGACGCCAGAACCTGGGACACACATGGATACACACTAACAACAACACACACAGAAAACCAACAACACAAAGAAGACAAAAGACTCACACTACAACGGAAACATCATGCATGTCTCCATGTGGACACAGTCCTGCAACACAAAGTTAATCAATCCATTACCCTGCAGATTCAACAGCAACAAAGGCACAAACATGGAGGACAAGATTTGGTAATAACACACAGACACACAAACAAACGCATGTAACACACAAATTTAACTCATAGCAGAGTCAGCGGAGGAAGGCATCACACCGGCCTCCCTCCAGAACTGCCGTTCAGTGTGCGCTGCATGCTCTCTACTCACAAGGACACACCCACAAGGCTCATGTCTAAAAACCTGCAATGCCCCAAAATTACACTGGACAAGGTCTAGAGCACAAGTCCAGCCTGGAGGCCCCACCTGCAGCCAGAGTGCAAACATTTGTAACCTTATTAGATACACCTGTAGGAACCCAGGAAGAACCTTTTTGGCCTTCAACACATCCTCAAAAGATCAGACCGAGGCTGGAGTAAGAGCATCAGTGGCCACTACAAAAGGATGTATCCAGTACATGGGCAGCAAATGTCTCATCCCTCGTGTAAAGCCACATATGAACTGGAGACATCAGAACTATCTTAACTGTTGCTCAATGGTTCAAAGTTAACTTTAGTTTCATTCGGAAATCAAAGTCTCAAAATCTAAAGTCTGAAGAGAGGAGAGTATCTGCTGATGTTGGTCCGCTGGATTTTTTGGAGGTCAATCTCAAAGCCATCAGAACCAGAAGTTGGTTCACTGACCACGGTTGGCACTGTGGCTGGTTAGAAGGAAAACTGAGATGGCTAAACTATGAAGTATTGTCAAGAGGAAGATGAGCAACTTCAGCTCTAACACGAAGAGCTGAAGACAACCTTTGCTACCACTAAACCTAAGCGGATCTACAGACTGATATCCTCCATACAATTACTCAGAGAGGCTGTAAGTCATGTAAAGAGTCCCAACCAGGTACTAATTGCATCGAAATTGACATTCTCAGAGTTATGACATTTCTCTTTGGAACTGATTTTGTTTTATGATTTTACAAGATGCTGAATTGTTATCTTAAATCCATAGGCATCAAATTACAAGACTATTGTTTCAAAATAGCTCCAAAATAGACGTATTGAACATTTAATAAAAATCTTTTTTTTCTTTAAATGCAGCTGCAAAGAAAATGGAAATACAAACTATTACAAAACAATGATTCCCAGCCACCATGACACCTGTGTGCCAATTAAACCATATAGAATAAAGCCCCTCAAAGGCAGACAGTCCTCTAGAGAAACACTGGGCCCCTATTACCCTCAGGGGGAACCAAAAAGAGTTTGGTCCAAAAGCGCCAATTGGTGTCAAAGTGCATCCATGGCTCCAGGCCAAACAGAACTGGAAATTTAACGTCCCAATGGACAGAGGAATGGCATACTGTAACTTCTAAAAAACAGGGACCTATTTCAAAAGCAAAAGATGATTCTTTTAAATGTGGGTCCAGACATCCACCTGAGAATAACAGGGGATCTGAGGACCCAGAGAGGAAACCTGTGGACTCTTGCCAGAATCTTTAATGGATTTAATTGATTTACGGAACACCGCATAACCATACAACAAAATCTAAAAATTTATTTTCAATACATTTCTTTTAAAATGTCCCAATTTCTCTAATCGAGACAATATGATCTTTAAAAAAAGGAAGCAGGGGTTCAACATTTAGAAAATCCACTAAGACATAATTTATGCTAATATAAATACTTTTCTGGACTTTTTTTCCTTCTCCAGGTTTTTCCCTCATCGTCACCCTGAGAGTTCTAATTGCTGATACTGCTGACTTTAGTGCTGATAAGTGATTCTACACACCCAGTGGTCATATGAACACATACACCGAAATATAAAACAGAACTGCAGTCCCCTGAGACGCTCAGATGGCCTCACACACAAACGCACTCCGAGCCCTGATTGCTCTGGATCGGGGGTCTTCAGTTCTGAGATTTCCGGTAGAAACTCCTCAGTAGGAAACATCATACTTGGGGATATGCTCTTTTATAGTTTAGATGGTCCAGCTCTCAGCAGACCCAATAGAAGCTCAGCTCCAATGTGATAAAAGGACAAAATAAAAGGAAAGAAAGTGAGTGGGTTTTATTAGAAGGGTTGGAATTTTTAATGAGGCGGGCAAGTAAGAACGTCATGAAGATTAGCATTAGTAAAGACCCACACCCATGCACACATACCACATTTTAGATAAAAAGTAAGGACCTTCTATTGACTTCCAATCAATGTCATCATTTGCTAAAGCCCCAACACCCAAGCCCCCCCTTTACATCAGTACAAGCATAAACCCCTCATCAGAGATGGCAAAAGTACTCACTTTCCGTACTTGAGTAAAAGTACAGATACTTGTGGTAAAAGTGGAAGTACTGATTAAACTTCTTTACTCAAGTAAACGTAACAAAGTACAGGCTTGTAAATTTACTTAAAGTATAAAAGTAAAAGTAGAAACCACTTTTTTCATGC
>NW_015150769.1:118539-129507 GCF_000732505.1 Cyprinodon variegatus | reverse complement strand
CTTTGCCGATACGCATTTTTTTGCCAATATCGGCGTCCGATCCGATACGTGGATCGGATCGGGACAAGCCTAGTACAAACAGTTTCTTAATTTGATGGTGAAATCAGAAAACTCGTTCTCACTTTGACAACAAAACTGTCAGAAACGGAGAAGATCGTCCCAGTATCCAAGGTGAGACAGTCAGTAGGAAAGTAAACCAGCCGATTGGTCTCTAATCGAAATGAGCTTCTACCTCAACATATTGAGTTGGGAAAGTGTCATCATTTATCCATTTAATTGTGCAATTACTAAATTAATCCATGGTTATGACGTTCATCTTTTGCTTGAGATCGGCCTGTTTTTCTGACTGTAACTGGCTGGATGTGCTCTCTTCATCCTCTGACATGGGAGTTGGCCCAGAGCTAGTCTGCCTGGCTGCGAGTTTCCTGGACGGGGCCGCCTCTTACAGTTGCTTTTTGTGTCTCTACATCTGTCTCCTTGAACACCAGTCAGCCTCGGAAGAAGGCCACTCACGCTGAGCCTGGTTCTGCTGGAAGTTTCTTCCTGTTAAAAGGGAGTTTTCCTCTCCACTGTCGCTACAAGCATGCTTAGCATGAGGGAATGCATTCGATTCCATGAGTAGATGCAATCAACTGGTTTTCCTTAGATATAAAACTTTGGATTAATTTAACTGTATGATCTGGTTGAACTTTAAAGTGCCTTGAGATGACGTGTTATGAATTGGCGCTCTATAAATAAACTTCATTGAATTGAAAATTTAATAAATCCCACTGAGTAAAACAATTCTTTTAAACACTTAATTTAATTTGTAAACTTGTACTGCAAACTTTTGACACGACTTCATGAAAATAAATAGAGAATGCTCTTGAAAAGATCGGCATTGGGCTGAGAATAAGCAACAGGATGGACTTAGTTTTTTTATCATCCTAGTGAGTCTAAATAAAAACTACAGAGCAGCTTTATTATGTTAAATAGGGTTTAAAATGCAGAAATGCAAGATAAAAAAACAAAAGTGTTTTTAAAATCTCCCAAATCACCACCTTGGTAACCCCGCAAGAGAACAAACTATGCTAAACCGGATTAATATTTTAAACGTTTAGTTTGTAAAACATATAAAGACTCAAATTATCATCAGATTCACACTTTAAGGAGAGATTTCAGGAAAAAGAAAATCCTGATTGAGACCAGCATAAAGTGGCAGTCACACTTAAGATAATAAATACAAACATACAAGCTGCTCATGAAACAAGACTGAGAGCTAAGATGCCTTGTAAATACAGAAGAGGAGGAGAAGGAGGAGGATGAGGAGGAAGGCACTGGACTATGACACTTTAACACATATGGGAGGACAGAGGAGACGAGGGAATGAACACAGACTTGGTGGGAGAAATGGAAAAGCGCAGAAACGGAGGCAGAGGGGGATGCATCCAGCTGTTTGTCCATCCTTGCTTTGCTGTAATGAGGCCGTGTTTGGCTCTACGGAGCGTCGCCGATGCCTCATCTAACTTCTCCAAACTCTAACAAGCCAAACTGCTATTTAGATTTACCTCCCGCCAGCGCTGAACCGAGCCCAAACAAGCCAGCGCGGAACAGCGTGGCGCTCCCTTAAATGGACACTTTGACATTTTGGATTTCAGCTGTTTATTTTACTTTAAACAGACACTTGTCAGCATGTGGGGGAACATTTCTGCTTTTAAGTTTCCATAAAATGGCTCGGTGCATTGTTAGCGCTGCTGAGCATATCTTCCACTCGCAGCCTGCTGAGCCCTTTGGCTGAAATGAGGGGGAAGTTTGTGGAGACTCACCTGGTGAAAACAGATCCATCCTCAGTGAAGGCTGGAAACCACAGGGCCATTATTTTAATCATAGAACCGAGATCCGGTCACTCCAGGAAGCTCACATTTGTATTTGCCTGCACTCGTGTTGGCAGATGAAGCTGTCCTCCATCAGTTTAACACATTGTTCTGTGACATTGAGAATAATGGCAATTTATCGTCTCCAGAGAAATCCCCCTCACGGCTCTCTCATACTCTGACATCACCTCTGCTACCAACATAAATAATGACCACTAATAGCAGGAATGCAAGGTCAGACATTCAAATGCTCTACTTATATTTACTTCTACTATTGCTCCTAAAAGGAAACTGAAATTAGACCAAACTGCCACCGGCAGCTCAAAGCTTCACAAAAACACGGGGAAAGAAAATGACTGAACTCAAATGCATCAAAACATCTTTACTGATGTGTTTTCAAACAGAAAGATGTTCTACTGTGGATAATTATTAAACAAAAACAATCCAACTTATGAGTAATGATCATTTTAACAAACAAAAACCAGGGATTCACACATGAGCAGGACAAGATTCCTATATATTCCTTCAAGATTTGAAGACTGTTTGAGCGCAAGAATGGGCCAAAATCAAACCTGAGCAATGCATGCCACTGATTTCTCAATGTTCGATACTTTTTCCCTGTGCCTTTAGGCCCCATTGCTGTTCGTTGAGGTGCTGCTACGAAGCCACCAAACGGTGATTCCTGATCCGGCCGCTGTTGGGACCTGTGCATCTGCTGTATGAACCGTTGCTACAGAGCTATCCACCACCACTTTAAGGAGACGTCTTTTACAGGCTGCTGTAAGTTATCAAATTAAGCCCAGTAGATCTGCGTCTGTGTTTTGCATCAGAATAGTTTGAAACCTTCAGAGAGCTGCTTTGGTTGGTGATTAATAACTCTGCTGATAACCATAGTCTACATTACTAAATCAGTGAAAAACAACTGGATTTTAACAGCTGATCAAGAAGATCAACCTTGAGTAAAAGAGTAAACCTTTAACAAATAATCAAGTTTTACCCTTGATTTGAATTAACAATTTATTAACTAAACTTCTAGTTGTAGTTATTATATATATTAATAATCTTCTGGTAAAATATGAAATTCAGTTTTTTACAATTAACTGACTCTGCAACAACCTTGGACTGACTACACCCCCCACACTTTTGAAAAGCTGGAGAAGCCCCTGTGTAATTGCAATCAAAGCATTGTTAGTCAGTGGTGGACGAAGTAGTCAACAGTAGTACTTGAGTGAAAGTATTGATACTGGTAGTCAAATCTTACTCAACTACAAGTAAAAGTTACTTGGTCAAACATCTATCTCAAGTTAAAGTATTGAAGTACTCACTTTTGAAAATACTTAAAAGTATATTGGAGGATGTTCTTTTTCCAGTTGGATAATTTAAATCAGTGGTCCTCCTAATTGTTACTCATTCTGGTGATATGTTTACGTAAGGCTGTCCTACGTGCTCGTCCCCTTTTTCACTTACCACTGGTGAGACAAACATAGTGTAAAATTTGCAAATCTTCTTTTGGGAAGTAAACATGTATGAGCGATGCAAACAGCAACTTTTAACAGAGCGTGCACAAAGAGAAATGCTCTCATACTCTTTTAATAGGCGTTCCCTCAAGAGCAAGTAGAGGGTTGTGCATGTGTATTTTTTTTTTATTGGACAGGAGGGGTCTTTCCAAAAATTTGCAAAAATCCTCCACTATACCTTTAAGTATTCAAAAGCATATGCATTAAAAAGTATTTAAGTATCCAAAAATACAAATTACATTTTCTGATTTCAATACATTTTTGTATAATTTTCAGAGTAATTTTATTAAACCTTGTAACTTTCAGAAACCATCTGATGTTTTGATGCTTTGAATCACTTTGCTACAGACTGTACACCACCCATAAAGAACTTCAGCATTAAAATGACACAAAAAACAAGGACAATTGTTTTGATAATTTTTTTCCTTATTTAAAAATAAACCAAAAAGAAAACAGGAGTGTCTTGATTCCCCTCACACTTTCAAGGAACAAGGAACTCACAGCAGTGAAATGGAGTCGAGTAGAAAGTACAATATTTGACTTTGAAATGTAGTGTGGTGAAAGTTAGAAGTACCCGCCCCAAAAATTATTCAGGTAAAATAAAGATATTCAAAAACAGCACTTAAGTATAGTAGTCAAGTAATTATACTTTGTTACTTTCCACCACTGTTGTTGACATGGTTTTATTTATAAGACCATACATGGACTGCTTCTCATCTGCACGAATAGAAAAACCACAGGATATTGCCTTAGTTGTGAGAACTCACTTGCACTTCAGCAGAAAGAAACAGCTCCTTAAAGTGTCATTGACCTCTCATAAACTTTATAGCAGTGCTTGGTTGTGCAACAACCTTAGAGTTTAACAGCACTGTTCTTCAGTATTGCATCACAACACAAGCATCACTGGGGCAATGTTGACCAGACTTTTCCTGCAGTCGCAGCTGATAGTGTCAAGGGCAAAAATGCATGCATTATCCTTTAAAGCATCAATCCGAGCTGCAGCCGTCAGGATGGAGCCAACACGACTGAGGGGGCTACCGATTTAATCTGCTTATCTTGACAGAAACATGTTGCTGCACGTTTCTGTGGCATGACCAATTCATTTTAGCCACAACCTGTGCGCTCCGGTGGTTTTTGCAGAAGATCACCCAAAATTTAGCAAAAATTACAAACAAAGGGATGCTGGAAATTTTCTCTCAACTGGACAGGAGGACAATGTACTTAATGGGTCACTGATAAGCAGTACCTACATTAGCCTCCAGTAGCTTAATAATTAAATGATAATATAATGGAGGAGAGTTCACTGATTTCTTACATTGCTTTAAACTGTTCTGGTTAGGATGGTGTTATTTAAATAGAAGTTTATGTAATCAGTCATTATATCAATGTGATCTCCATGTGGCTGTCTGTAGCCTCAAAACAACCTTGCAGGGCTTCTTCAGCTTCCTGTGACCATCTTCTTATAGCTCTTTTTAATGCAGGTTGCCTCATATAAAGTGGCTTATACTATGAGCAGAGAAAAACAAGATTGTGATCTGATTTCCAAGAGGAGGTCCTACTTAAAAATGAGGGGTCCTTGATTTTTGCATAAAACGAATCCAAATTATTTTGGACTTGTTTTATGCAAATGTACTGTATTATAGTATTTTGGACTGCAATGCAAGTTTCCTCTGGTATGGTAGCTGACAAACTGTGAACCTTGGGAATGTAGCAGAGAGTGAGGCATGCTTAAAATCACCAGTTATTGCCACAAATGCATTTGGCTGTCGGCATGGAAAGAATGTGAAATATACACAGTTAATAACAGAACACTGGTAAACTCTCTGGGCAAATAACATGGTTGGAAACCAACTGCCAGTACTTCTATATCTTGGCTGCAATGATGAATCTTTACAGTAATATGTCCTGTTGTTCACAAGCACTGCCAATTTCCTAGTCTTCTTTAAATCTCTGTCTGTTCATATGGTGAAAAGGCCTGGCAAATAGACGCTCGAGTCTGAGATGTGATCCTGCAGCCATGTTTCAGTAAAACACATTATGCTGCAATGCCAATTTTCTGCCTGGGTTCTTGCAAGGGTTTGGAGTTCTTCTAACTTGTTTCCTATAGATCTCACATTGTCCAAGATGATTGATGGAAGAGATAGTTTGAATTTCTTGTTCCCGTCTCATCTCCTTGCACCTGCTCTGCATTCAACTTAGACGGTACTTGCAGAAGAAGTTGATGAATTATTTCAGCCTCAGAGATGTTAATTAGCTGCTCCCAGGTGAGATAAAGCCAACTGGCTATGGTTACCATTGTTACGTATCATAACAAGTATTGAAAAAGGGAAAAAGAAGTAATAATTATCAATAAATACCATCCAGTTTCACAGCAGTCGACAATGGAACCATAAAAAAAAATCTGGAAAAAAAAAACTCCATAAACAAAGAAATTAAAGTTCTCATAAAAAAGAATATCAGAGTCAAGCTAGCAGTGCCACTCCAACATGCAGCCACCTTAAGCAGCCCAATTCTACTGTACAACAAACTGATCAGATCTATAATTGATTATATCTATCAAGATATCCATATTTTTTAGCACAAGTGGCAGGTATAGATGGTCTCCATTCTCCAACTAGTGTGCTTCATGAGGTGCAGTGGCAAAACATCCTAAAGCTTTCACACCAGTACATGGTTGCTAGGTGTTCTTACTTCCTACCAGTCCTTTATTTAAACTAGTAATGCTGGTCAGCTCTGCCCGCAACAGGGCAGACGGACACTTATCTCTCTAATGTAATTGGACTGAGTAGTGGTGCAGATCCAATTCCATTAATGGAGAAGGTGACTCAGTTTCTGTCATCACCTAAAAATAGAGCAACTGATCTCAGCCATATTCAGAAAAAGGGCTGATGGAGGTTTAAAAAAAAAAACTCCATCTAGTCAGATTGAAGATGGAGAGGTTTGACGTAAGCTTATAAAAGCATCCAACAAGACTGCTAGGAATTCACTGCTTCCCTTCATCTAATCACCCCTCCTTTTTAAAGAGAGTGTCAACAGGTTGCCAGCAGGGCTCAACTGGAGGCAATTAAAATGCTCAGTGAAGTGAGACATGGGGCAGATGGTCAGGCAAAATGTGGCACAAACCAGCTTGATGCACAACTGGTAACACAGGTTTCCTCTGATAAGGTCTTTGCCGTCCACGGTGCCAGAAGTCAATCTGTACTCACTAAATGACTCAATCTACGGAATGTTCTGGGTTTTAGAGACAGGGCTGTCTGAAGAACCATGCGAGTATAAATCCAGGTCTTAAAAAAACAGATGGGGTCATCAACATAAGGATTAATATTGGCTAAAATAAGGAGCAAGACAGCTAAATTACCCATTAGACTTTAAATCTACAGCTGTAGTCAGAAGTTAGGAGGGGAAACATTTCAGATGGACAGATGCTGACCGATTATTTTGACATCAGTCTAACAGATCGCCAATATCGCTGTTATTTTTGAGCCGATTCTTAGACTTGATATTGCTTTTTCTTCCCCTACTTACATAATAAAATTACAACAATGATAACAAACGTTTCATTTTAAACAAAAAACAAACATTTAGTAACGAATTAAACTAAACATGACACGCAAATAGAGGGAGGGGTAATGTATGTGCTTCAGGCGACTCCAAGGCAGGGAGGCTGGATGCTCTAATGCACTAGTTCCTAAACTTTTCCTGCTAAATACTGGCTATCAATCTCTAAACCTGCACCAAATTTCCCAGTAACATGTAATAAAATACAATTTACTTTAAATGCTAACAACAACCACAAATATCGGCCGGACGATGTATCGGCCTGTCTCTAGGAAAAAGGTTAATAAACAGCCAGTAGAATCTACAGGGTCACCAGTGTTTCTGTTACCAGGCAGCCAGTTGGACATCACTGTGGACTGATGATAACTCTAGCATCTTCAAGCTCCATTGAAGTCTGCATCTCTCCCACCCGGATAGCTACAGCTTCTTCTGGAGAGAAGTTTGATGATCATGATGCTAAATCTTCTGTACCTACTGTCCTTTGGCATAATGATGCTTTAAATCCCAGCAAAACTTTACCACCTGCAAAGTAAAGGGGTGGTAGCATCATGCTGAGGCAATAATGTAGGGCGGAGGTCTTCAACAGGGGGTCCGTGGGGTCCGGAGGGGTTGAATGTATGTGGGTCACGAAAGTTTTGGCTGATTAGACTTTTTTTATATTCCCTGCTGCAATTTTTTCTCCAATAATTGAAATGTCTTTAATGACACATTAACATGAATTCAACACACTGTAGTAAACAGATAAGTGGAGGCAGAAGATGTCTTTCAGTCATCAATGCACACATTCAGCGACACACAGGAGCTCTTTCAAGCTGGGCACCGTTTCATTCACACCTGTCCCATCAACCAGGAATCAGAATAAGAAATATTTTAACAGGGATTATACAGGAATGAATAACTCAAATTTAATGCTTTTTATTGCTCTTTTAATGCTCTTAGAAATAATTTTAACACCACCAACAGGTACCCGTCGACAGGCTGCAGCTATGTCCCAAAATTCCTCGTTTTCCAGTCACTTTTGTTGAAATTTGCTTTTTCCCCCCCATTCTCTAGCTTTTTTTTCTGAACATACAGCTTTGCGATCAACCAGAAGCAGTTCCACACAAATATATTGTGATATAATATGTCAGACGAAATTGTTTTTATAAAAAAATTGTTTTAATAAAGCATTTTAAATGCCACAATAAACACATTTAATGAATTCTAATGCCAATTAAGGCCTTAATTTAAAAAATAATTTAATGACTTTTAATGATTTTTAATGACCCACGGAAACCCTGTTTATTAATCTCAGAGTGAAATTACTTTCGTTGCATTGCTCCATAATAGAGTGACTATAGGGCCAGTTTGATAAAACACAATTTCATACAATATATCTATATAATTAGGGGTCCCTGCTTCACCTCGCCATCAGTTTGGGGTTCCTTGGCCTGGAAAACGTTGAAGAAGATTTCACCAGAAGAAACTTGGACACAACTTGAGTCCAAAAGGTCCAAAGACACTTCCAAAGAGGTTTTGAAAAGAATAAAGCAAAGTATTGAAATTTTTCTGGAAGTCGGCTCTCTTCCAGGATCAACCAAGGACGGTTGTTGATGGCAACCAGAATCATGAAGTAAAGGTGCAACTTATAAGTCCAGACTTTATTTTCAAATATTAAAGTTGTATTGATCTAATTAGTCTGCATTTATAAATCTGACCTTTAACTAAAGAACTTCCTCAAATGTCAAGGTGTGTTAAAGCCTGAAGAGGCTTCATGTAGGGCAAATTTACTGGCTGCTTCAAGTTAAAATTTAATCCAGTGGTTGTTTGTACAGCCCAGGGTGAGCAGCTATTTAAAGCTTTGTTTTATTTCAGTGCTGAGCTGGGAATGAGCTCCTTAGATAAGAGAAATAACCAGATGTTTATGTTTGTAGATCACCTGCAGCCTCCCACATGGCTGTGGAATGCAGGCCTTAATGTTGTTCCCTACAGAAGATCCACCAGAACCAACTGCTCAGAAGTTTCTCATCATATCAGAGACGTTTAACCGCCCTGTTGTTGCTGCACCAGGACATCCCCATCAGCAGCGGTTATAAGCGCTGATTCCGGGGCTCTGTCTGCTTGGGCCTCCGCTCAGACCAACACCCAACATGAACACAGAGAGAGGAGGTGTCATTCCTTTACCTGGGGAGTAGAGCCGGGCCAGCTGACGGGCCCCGGCGTGCTGCGGCCCCCAGCGAGGCGCCGCGCTGCGTGCAGCCGCGCCATGCTCGTTCCCGTTCGGATCCTCCTCCGCCATGGACCGCTGCCTGATGTCGGTCTCCGAGAGAAGCGACGCCGCCATGGCTGCTACCCGTTATCCCTCCTCAGGTTTGGGCTTTCAGTGAGCAAGCATGAGCCGGAGCTGCTTATCGGCGCTGGTTGGGTTCGGTGTCCGGGCCTCCGGAGCTGCTTATCGGCGCTGGTTTGGTTCGGTGTCCGGCCGGGCCTCCGGAGCTGCTGGGCTGACCTACAGGAGGAGGCAGGCTGGAGCAGGTGATGGAGAGACTGGGCTGTAAAACCCGGAAACGCTCCGCTGACACACAGACCTACTTCTGAGCAAATAACGATGCAGCTTCAATATTTAACCTGACTAAAAATCTTTAGCTGCAGAAATATAACATTTGTTTAAATGTAATGAACAGAGTTTTACTAACGGGAAATGTGGCGTTAGGGACCGTCTGCAAATTAATTTCAGCTCTAAAGTGGACAGCAACACATTAAAAAAACAAGCAATTTTCGATTAACTGCACTTTTTTAATAATTAAAAAGGGTTCCGTTTTATTTCAAATTATAATATTTGATCAGTTTCATTATATCAACATAAAAACTTTTTTTTTTAAATTGGATTTGTTTAACCTTTATTTTCATAGGTTCCCAATGAATTTGTTGTTATTGCTTCAGATTCAAGCTGAAAAATTTTAAGCGAGGAAAATCCTCAGATGAAATTGACATTTTCAATATTATTATCTGCATTTTATTTATATGATAATCTCTCAGCCCCCTTCATCATGGAAGTGAAATAGTCTCATTGGAATCAGCCTTTTTTTTTTTTAATACTGAATTTTACCTCCATACCTATTCTGAGTAGGATACTCATTTAGCATCAACATCATCTTCCCGTCACCATGGATACAGCCAGCATCATTATCATCTACACCCCCATCTGCTCCTTTGCAGTACTGCAGTCATAAATTCACTTTGGTTTCCAGTGCCACCTTCACTTCCAAAGCCATTAAGTCCACCATCATCCTCTCCATCATCATCATCCTTCCCTTCAGAGCACCAGACTCTCTTTGAATCTCCTCCACCAGTCCTTGGTCTCCATTTGTTCAGTTGCAGTTCCTGTGATCCTTCAGGAGGCTGAGGAGAGACCACCTCTCTAGATTCCCAGGTTTCACAGAGGGAATCGAGGACAGCCACTGAGTAATACAGTCAATGATAGTCCTTCGTAGATGAGAGAAAAATGCAGTTTCTTCCCCCAGAGCTTCCCTGTTTTATCAGGTGGATACAACAGACTGATCATCTTTGGATTGATTTGATGAGTCTCATCTCAGGTAACAGCCCAACCTCCAGCTAATCATTCCACGCCTCACTGTTGGTGTCTGAAGCCTACAAGACGTCCTACCCTGCCCTTTTTTAAATAGGTTTACCTCCAGTTCACCCCCAGACACTCCTCTGTGGCAAAACGAACCTCTGGCCTCATGACTTACCTTGATTTTCTTTTGTTAAACCTTTATTTTTTGTATCATCTTCCCCCATATTAGCTCATTTAGGGCTCAAGTCCCAGCTTACCCTAAAATATATGTAGTATTTTCCTTTCAGGTAAGTTTTAACATGTAATTTATTATTTGGAAAGTAAATTTTGGGGACATTTGCAAATTATTTTAATTGTTAAAAGTGGAAAAGTTAGCTAAAATCAGCCAAAATTTTCAACATGGAAATATATATGCTGTGAAATATATATATATATATATATATATATATATATATATATATATATATATATATATATATATATA
>NW_015150769.1:116418-117904 GCF_000732505.1 Cyprinodon variegatus | reverse complement strand
CTTAGATCCAAATAGGCTAAATAAATAAATGCATGAATTTACCAGGCTATTGGAGCTGTAACACAGATAACATGACTAAGTAGCATGACTGGGTAAGATTCTGTTTCTTCTTTCAAACATGCTGCACTGTGGCTCAGAAAAGACACTTTTTTGTTGCAGAAATCAAACTGTCCTACAGGAAACACAGTTTTTGTTCTGTTTCATCATGTTATTCTTGTGGATGTGAACAGTTCTCTAGTTGCAAAAAAAAAAAAAAAAAGGGGGGGGGGGTGATGGATATTTATTTTTTAAGCATACATACCTAATTAATATAGTCTATTAACCTAAAACAATATGCATGGTATGGTTGTTACATGTCAGGTACGCCAGTCATTGACCTTGACCAAGGATCCTTACAGTAGAACGGCAGTCAGTCCCTGGACTGGCATGGCTATCACTGCACCTACTGTACATAGTTAAGGATAAATACAGAGGAAAACTTTCCCACTGGGAGCAGCTTCATAGTCATGGTAGGCTACTTTGATTTTATTTATTTTGCTCAGGCTACTTGTAAGCCCGCCAAATGTTGAAAGGGCAATATTAATGCCATTACTGTAGACATATAGTAGAAATTTTACACATTCAGTAATACAATGTCACAGGGGATGGTATGTGGGGGATGGTCATTTAAGAAGGGGGTGATTTGTAAGATTTTTTTTAAAGAAGGGGGGTGGGTTCTCTTGAGTTCTCACACTGCTGTGGAGCTCCAATCCTAGTGGACTTTCTGCACGCCACCTGAGCAATGTGCAGGATTGTGCCCTACCTCTCTGAATTCTCAGGGAATGTCCTTATGCTCTGTTTCCAGTCATTGAGACAATTTCTTTGGGCTGCATTTTCTGCTGTCCTGCCTCAAAGAAGAGTGAGCTTTGCTGCTAATCAGAGGCGTAGCCAGAAGGCACCAGTTGATAAGCACCAGAACCTCAGGGTCAATCTACAACAGGAAAATGAATGGGCACCACATCCATAAGACTAACTATGCTTTTCTACAACCTTTGCTGACAAATAGACATATAAATATTTAAACATCTGTGCTTTCTAGATAAAAGGTATAGTGGATCAAATTATTTGAGGTTTGAGAACCTATAAGCTGAAGATACACTTCCCTCTGAGTTGTGTGTATCATGAAGACATTTTCTCACAAGCTTCATAAGTGAATCAAACTTTAAGATTACACAATATCTTAAAGTACATGTCAGACTTAATAATACTACTTCAGCAGTAGTTTCAAGGTGTTACTTTATTGTATGTCTCGTACCATGTCTTTCGGTTGTGCTGCTCTTTTTTCATCTCGTTGCAGGTGATGAAGCAGACTGAAAATGTTTTGTCATTGTCTCCTTTCCATCTCCTCTTTCTTTCATCTTTTCTCTTTTTTTTCCTTTTTCTTCTGTTTTTCTGCTCTATTTACATTGCAGTGTCCATATAAACTGTAAAACTCCCTGCATAATTA
>NW_015150769.1:48651-115611 GCF_000732505.1 Cyprinodon variegatus | reverse complement strand
GATTACGGTACACAATACCACCTGAGGCCCGTCTCACAAAGCAGGTTTAACAAACTCAGACCACAATCCTCAAATCTGAATTGATCTAGCTTAAAGTTTAAAACTCGGAGTTATTGGTTTCACAACGGCTGCTGTGAGTTAGTTTAATCAACTCTAAGCAGGTCCCTTCATACTTGAGCATATGTGTAATAAGTATGAAAAGCCATAATCAGTGGAGCACCGATTCAACAAGTCACCATGAAAGCAGGAAGTGCCTGTTTCATACCATTGGAACTAGAGGTTTTAATGCATCATTAAAGCCGCTGTCTACTTTTATGGCAAGGCTAAAAACATTCCTTCTTGATAAAGCTTACAGTTAGAGTGGGTCAGGTTATCCTGAGCTATCTCTATAGTTATGCTGCTGTATGCCTAGACTGCTGGAGGACATAGGGAACCCTTTTCATTATTCTGCTTCGTCATCTCTTTTATCCCATTCTGCGGAATATGTTAGTTCAATCTCCAACTATATATGCTCTCGTTCATCCTGTGACGTGGGAATGCTCGGAGCTCGACTTCTTTGCTATCTTTCCTGGACAGGAGCACATGTGGAGTTCGTTAACAGTTACATTTTGTATCTCTGCTTTTTATTTTATGTCTGCTTCTGTCTCCTTCAACTTCCGTCCGCCTCGGCAGATGGCCGCTCACACTGAGCCTGGTTCTGCGGGAGGCTTCTTCCTGTTGAAAGGGAGCATTTCCTCTCCACTGTTGCTACATGCATGTTTGGTGTGAGGGATTGCTGTCAAATCAATGCAATCAGCTGATTTTCTTTAGAAAACTGACCTATCTGGTTGAATTGTTCTATTAAAGTCCCTTGAGATGAGAGTTTGGCACTATATAATAAACTGAACTGAATAGCTCTTAAGGTATGAAAACTCCAAAGTATTCCTGACATAAACTTAGCAACATCTACAAAACACCTGTTAATCTGGTAATTTGATCTTTACCAGTGAGCCACCAGGTGATGACAACAGAGACTTTGTCCCCTAACTTAATTTTCTTTAGATCCCCCCAAGTTCTGCAGCATTCTTATCATCATTTAAGCACACTTGTGGTAGCCTGACGTAGTCCTACTCAATTCTAGTCAGAATATGAGTCTGATGCTGCTCCATAGAGCTGTGATTATGGGGCGTGTTTCGAACGAACCAGGAAAAAAATGCCTCTGCACTCAATTGGATAGACCTATAACCAATAAGAGCAACGGAGTGCGTGACGTATGTTAAGCCAGGCACAGTTGTTGTCAACAAAAATCAAAGCGTGCAGTTTCACGCCTAGAATAAGAAGATAAGCCTTGATCGCGTTTCTCTGTTCCTCTTTTAAAATTAATTTGCTGTCGATATCTTCTAGAACAGACCTAATAGCAGAATCTACACACCTCAACTCTCCAGCGGCAGCCATTGTTGTTGTCACCCATGCGCGCTTTGGTCACGTGGTTGATTACGTTACTGTTGATCATCTGTCCATCATCGTATAAAGCCCGCCCTGACAATTTGATTGGCCCGCCAGATATTGTGCGAGCATACTCGCGTGACTGTTGAGCAATGCCAGACCGAACTTCCTGACCTCAAACGTTGTGGGCGGGACTAAGTTCGGAATGGCACCCAGGCTACACTTGTGGTATTGTATGTCCCAAAATGCATTATACAAATAATATGCACCTAAAACCTATAAAATATATTTATATATATATATACACTTTTTTGCTGCTATTTAAAGGATCTCTCAACAAGCATTCTTTTTTTTTTTACTCCAAACAATTAGGGGTTACGCGGCATAAAATTATCTCTTAACTGTGCTGATCTAAGATTTGGTGATTCTCTGCCCTTTGTCCCATCAATCCTTTCTTAACCATTTATATTTAAATCCTTTCTGATTTTACAAAAAAAAAGTAGCAAAGTAAAAAAGGACAAACTGACTGACGAAAGATTGAGGAGGAATGTGAAGGATTTAAAAAATTCTCCAGTTAGACCTGCATCATGAAGTGGCACCATGGAGTAACAACGTCTTCAGAATCATAAGTGTGTTTTCTGTACTACTGTCATACATGTAAACAAGGAAATTTTAATCTTCTGTTAGAAAAATGAAGTGAATTCTTAATGATCTGCATCTTCCTTCTTAGAGTGGTGAGTAGAGATGAGAAGAATTCCAGTTAATTCTACCGCTTTAGGATTAATTTCCTGTTTAAGCCTCTCTCGGAGCTAGTTTCATCTTCGAAACCAGATCAAAACTTCTAAAGTCAACCAGGCGGGTTAAGCTCGCAAAGAGATGAGATCCTGGAGCTGAGATCATCCTAATTGAAAGATTCCCAACATTTGCAGACACGATTACACCTAGGTTGCAGTTATTGTTGCAAAGAAAGCAGCAAGTGCTTCTGTAAATAAGTTGACACCACACAGAAGTTCTTTATTTCTCTTTTATTTGTTTTCTTGTTTTTTTTTTCTGTACTAGATTATTGCAATCTGGTTAATTCACATTTAAAAACTGGTCTTGGACCAGACGCACTGAAATCATTGATAATTATTTTTACAGTAACCATTACAGGCCCCATGTCTGGAAATCCCAAATAAAAAAAAAGAGCAGAAAAAGAAAGAAAAGATCTGTACGTTTTTTTCCTGCACTTTATTTTTGTTTTCATGAATTTTTTAATAGTAATTACAAAAGGAAGAAAATATATAACAATCATAAAAAGGAAAGTTTGCTTGTGGGGGGGTCAGGAATTTTACGACTGGCAATCACAACACAGCACGAGTACCTACTAACTGCAAAAAATAAAATATTGAAAATAAAGGCAAAAAGCTAAAAAAAAAAATAGGACTTATGAACACAAGAAGCAACTGAGGGGACAACATAGCGATGCTTTTCCTACAATCTACCAAAAGTATAATAAAAAAAATTGTTTTTTATTCAGTTTGTTGGAAAATAAAATAAAAAGCATGAGTCAGATGGTGGCTGGTGGGAGGAGGGGGTTTTGGAAGGGACAATAAAAAATACTGCACGTACAATACCTTTGTTCACCCTTCTCCTCCCATCACGTCGCTCTTACAGTTTTCCTCTCCCACTTTCCCCTTTTCTTTATTTAATAGCATTTCCCATTAATATTCCGTCCCCCCGCTGCTCCTAATGGCCGCGCCCAGTCGCGCGATCGTTACACTTTTACATGTGAGTAGCAAATGACACTTTGATTGGCTGTGATGTGGAGATGTGGGTCCCCTGCCGGCTCCGGGTCGGGGGCGCGGCTGAGCTGAGGGATCCCACTGGGCCCCGGTCTCACTGCGCGTGCTGGCTCAGTGTGTGGTTCTGCAGGGAGAGACGGAGAACGGGAGAAAGAGTGAGAACACATGATGGGAGAAATAATGGGCTGCATGAGCAGAGAGCTTTCCACTAAACTACAACCGCCAGAACAGAAACACAACTGCCTCCCACAGAAGCAACAGCAAAATCTCTTCAGTTCAGACAATCTGATGGAGGATGAAAGACAAGCAGAGGAGGCGACCCACCAGAAAGAGGCCGTTTATTCCTTTTAATGTGTTTCTGCAGACTATTGTTAAATGTTTTCATATTAGACATTTATTATGGATCTTGATTTTATTCTCTTCTCAACAACAAAAACACTTTTTTATATATATCCATATTTAAATAAAAAGCATTAGGTTTGTGTAATTGTGGGGCTACATTACTGTAGGAGGGTTCAAACCAAACATCAGGGGGTTGCTACAGTAGTTGGAACCCCAGCTCTGTCCATTTCTGTCATGTCCTTGGGCCAGACACTCCACCTGTCCGGTGGCGCCTCTGTACCTCTGAACATTAATGAAACGCAGCAGACAGGGAACTTTCTAGACTTTCATCTGAACTTGGAGAGAAGATTGACCAGCTGAGGAAAAACCAGAAGTCCTGATTTTAAAATATAACAGGTAATGTCAAATTTATGGAAGCAGGAGCTCTCAGATTAAACTTAAACTGAACTTTTTCAGCTTAATTTAAAAAAAAATCTGTGGTAGAAAACTGATCATCTTTCCCACATGGGAACATTGTGGTGGTTGTGGAGAGGGATGTTTATCAGAGCTCAAAGGAAGAGGAGTGGAGCTAAAAAGGCTGAAAAAGTCTTGAGACCTTGGAGAATACTTCATAAAATCTAAAAGGTTTTACATCGCCCTCAGCATCCTCTTCATCATACTGTCTTACGACAACATTCTCAGTCAGAAGCTCCTCCAGACCTGCTGTAATACAGACCCCTACAGGAGATCCTTCCCGTCTACAGCATCAGCATCCACAACAATGGGTTAAAAAACAAAAACTATTATTTACAAAATGTATTTTTTCTAGAGACAAGGTTAGAGGATCACCTCACATTGACCCTCACCCTAAGCCAGAGCTCACCCATTAACCAAATATGACATCATCCCAGAAATCTTTACCACTTTCCAACCCTAAGCACACATTGTTTTAAGAAAGGAGACCCTTTCTTTGTCAACCCTTCCAATAAGCCATATCTTTATGAAGGCTAACCTTTGACCTGCTAAGTGAGCCCCAGCAGTTTAAGATGGAGTTTTTATTTCTTTTCGGTCTTATCTCTGATTCCTGCTTGCGTTGACGCTTCTCCACTTCTGGGAAGTATTTTCCAATAATGAAGAGTTGTCTCTCTGAAGATTGATAGACTTTATAATTTGGAGAAGGTCTGAAAATCCTTCCTGGATATAATGTGGGAAACATGCATCTAAGGCAGGGGTCTCAAAGTCGTTCCAGGAAGGGTCGTGTGGCTGCAGGTTTTCCGTCCAACCAAGCAATAGCACAGCTCATCAAGTCATCATGTTCAGACTGGACTCACTTGATGAGATGGCTGGTGTCTGGTTTGCTATTGCTTTGTTGGAAAGAAAACCTGCAGCCACATCGCCCTTTCTGGAACCACTTTGACTCCCCTGATCTAAGGTAACTGCTGAAGTCTTTCCAACGCCCCATTGTATTAAACTAAGCTTTGTCCCCCTTTAAAAACAAACTGAAAAAAGCCTTTCATTTAGGCGTAATGATCAGTTAGTGCTTTTAAACAGGAGAACTGTAGAATCCATTCCTAACCAGCATAGACTGAAGGTGGACACTGTTTTTCCACAAGGCATGTTTGTGTTTTCCTTTCTGTGGTTTCTGTCAGAACCTCCATGGAGCTCCGACATGTTTATTCAGATATGGGAGACCCTCGTGTCTTTTCATTTTGTGATTAATATTTTACAGAAAGCATCTCTGCACCTCTGAGACGCCTTCGCTCACATCTCTCCAAAGGCATCAGAGCATCAACACTTGATTACAATGAAAAAAAAAGGTTCCATCTTTTAAAAAATTTAAATTCAGAACAGCAGCGAGAGCTCAAACAGAGACTGATGGAAGGTCTCCAGGTAAAACGCTGTACCACGTTGTATTATAAATGAACACAGGGTGAAGAAGAGCAGAAAATAATAATAAATCAGCTGGATAAAAAATCATAGGAGTAAAATAACATACAAATATATAAAAGCTGTTTTATTTGAACACAGAAGTAAATCCTATCTGTGCTCATGATCACATGTATCATGTGTCCTTTTCTCGCTGCTCTGCATCAGCCTCAGATTGGAACCAAACTCGGGATAATCTGGATTTACCGGTTCAGAACTTAGCTAGCATTACATCTAAAGCTGGACAGATACAGCAGAGATGACAGGAGATGATTGGATGGATTTCTTTGGAGGAGTGTGGAGATATTTCCACTCAGAGGCATTCTCTCTGATTTTCCCCGGATAGTGCAGCTTGCTCCTGATGAATTCACCTCCCGTTTTCTCTCTGTCACACACAAAGAGCCGTTCCCACAGAAACCTTCCCTGCTTCCTCACAATTCCCAGGGAGATCTTCCCAATCAACGGCGCCCCTCCCCACCACTAAAAGCAGCTTTCTCAGATTAATCACTCCCTCTCTGTGATCAGCCCTGGTATGGCAAAAAAAACAAGGGACAAAAAAACAGAGAAGTGGATGGTAGGAGGGGAAATAGAGAGGATGGAGGGATGAACAGACCAGAAAGGGAAGGACAGGGGAGGATGGGGACAGGAATGGGATGGATTATACGTGGTTTAGGCTTGATAAAGACTTATTTGTCATTCTATGGCCGCTTATCTTTCCGTGCATGTTTTGTTGAGCCCTTTGGTGCATTTGTGTGTTTGTGTCGAAGCTTTAGAGGCTGAACTTCTCTGTCCAGAGGAAAGTAAAGAGTATTAATGTCCCCCACTGGAGAGCAGCAAGAAGGCTGTCGCAGAAATACGGCAGCAAATGAGCAAAATAACCAACGGGACGGTGAGAAGTAAGTGTCCCCTCCTTCTGTGTCAGCATGGAGGCCTCTGAAGCGAGTAGGGAGATCTCACTGGGGGCCACTGACCCCATTATGATAGAAAACCCTCCTCCTCTTTATCTATTTCACTCATCCTTTGCCTCAGCTTTCCATAAGCTTCGAGCGTTTCCTCTCACAGCCAGAAGAGGTCAGACTCATTCTTTTTCAACCGATTGAGAAGACTGGAGCTAAATGTGTCCAGCTTCCTGATGGAAAGCCATCCACAGACTGTCTGACCTCTAAAACTGAGACCAAACTTTAGTCACTGTGAGGGAGAGAAAGGAGATGGAAGCAGCTCAGCTGATAGCGGAGAGATTTGGTGGAAGGACGAAAGACTGAAGAGGAGAAAGTCTGTGTAAACTCCCCGGAGGAGCTGACAGAGCTGCAAAGGATCACTGGAAATAGTCCAGGAGGGAAATACGACAGTACACTGAAATGCATCATGTTGACAGGATATCAGTAGATGGTGTTACATAGGAACAGCTTTAAGAGCGTCATTACTGAGGCTGTTATCCATTGTGTATTTTTTTCATTAGAAATGATTTTGTCCAGTTCTGGAGGGTGTTACAGAAACGCATCAGACCCTTCAAAAGATTATTGGTAAAGATAGTTGTTGTTTTTTCTATTGAAATAACTCAGTGATTTCATTGGGGGGAGTCTCTTCATGGCATACAAATACACTAGAGAAAGATGGGTAGCATTATGATACAGATCGCACATTTTATTGTACAGAAATTAAAAAGAGAAAATCCATTTTTAGCATTATTACAGAAGCTGATCATAATAACAACATAATCTAAATTAAAGGTGTTAATCACATTATTAGATATAAGCAACGCAAAAAGAGAAAGATGGACTCCTGTCCAATCTCTACCATACCTGGTGATACTTTGACAAAGTCCTTATTTGATAAATCCAAAACAACTTGGAAATGGAAACATTGTAAAAAAAATTTGTTATTAGGGCTGTAAAAATTACATGAAAATGCTAATTATTAAGATTTATTTCTTAACTGTTTCTTTTTAAGCAGAATTAACACATACGTTTGATCCTATCTGTGCTGTAGTTTGAAGTCATTTTGTTTTGCCTGTCATCCAGGTCAAGGCAGAAATAAAACAGGGTTAAACCAGAAGCAGCTGGACTTTTACTGAAAACATTTCCACACCTATCAAGGAGTCAATTCTTATGGCTCACTTGAGCTATATGTCAGGTTTTCATAGTAATAAACAAACTAAAGCAGATGAAGAAAAAAGGTGGAGGATTTTCTAATTATTTTAAGAGCATCAAGACTAGTTTATGAGTCTGGTATGGATAGGAAGTCAGGGCCCATTTAAAACATTTGTAGAGTATCATGCTTTAATACTAAAACCAACACAGCAGTGTGTAAGGAACCCATTTCAACTTCTGTGTCATTGTGTCTTTTACACATTAACCGATTAGATTTTAAAGGTTTGGTTTTGTACAAAATAAAATAAATGTAGGTAAGATGAACAGAAGCTACTCCTGTTTTAAAGTAGAGTTCCTGTAAACTCACCAAAAGCAAATAAAGAAATCCATGTAGCAGTAATGATGAGTTATATCTTTTGCTCCTGAAACAAGATTATTTTTATTATCTATTAAATTTACATGATATGGAAGCTTGTCTTCGGTGCCCGACTGGAGAATGAACTGATTGTTTTCATTTGAGCTGAGCATGTTTTCCTTTCAGTATGCTGTGTTTAATCTTATCCTGCAGCTACAATACAGTGTGGGATGTACTGCAGCCATAAGTGTGACAAGCAGAGAAGTAACACAAGTTAATGACTTTCTTATACCTTCCCCAAACCAATTCCAGCAGTGCTTTAAACAAATATGCATGAATAAAAACCGTGATTTGGGTTTTATTTCGCCATGTTTCACTCTGCAGAGCGTGCAGGCGATGGCAGAAAAAGCCAGCCCATTCCAGGCCAGTCGATGCAGAGGCCTGCTATTGTTGTTGCTAAAGTGCTTAGAGAGAGCGAGGCTACAGCCTGCAGAGCCATGGGCTCCAGGGAAATATGGCCCTGTCGCAGTCACCCCCCCCTCCAACAAGAACAGATATGTGAACAGATTCACGTAAAAACACAGAACCAGACACAAACCCACAGAATCCCAGGAGGAACTGCAGAAAGAAGGATGAGAAAAAAATCCATTCTGCTCTGTCACCTTTAATGTGTTTGTGCATGCTCTGAGGCAGTGCAGCGACTGCAGAGCCTCCTCAGGTGTCACACAGGTATCTGTTTGCATAGGGACTGTCCGCAAAATCTGATTTGCTGCTTTGTAATGATGCAACCAGACCTTAAATCAGGTCTCCTCTCAGGTGCCAGGTCTGATTTAGGAACAGGAAGGGGAAGTGATGTCCGTGTGTGGCGGTTCCACCTCTCAGCGACCGGCTGTCAGTGCAGGAATCTGTGTCAGTTACTTGTGTGGTTTTCTTCAACGCCACATGAAGGATCACCTCAGTCGCCCCTGTGGTTTTCCATGAGTTTCATGGTATTTTTAGCTCCTAGTTGAAACTCTTCCAGCAGCACATTTAAGGGTTTGCATCCATGTCTGAGGCTGGCAGATGGGCCGTCTATGTTCCTCCACTCCCTGGCTTTTCTTCAGCCCCAACCCGTCCAGGACAGGAAGCCCCCTCGGGAGTAGATCAAAAATAAACCTTGCCCTCGACATCCTACAGACATGGATTCCCTGCTCCTCTATTCGTCTCTGTCTGCCTCAACATAATCTTTGCTTTTTTCATACTATCATAAACAATACTGCCTATTCCTTAAATTCCCAGTAAAAACTTAACATCATCTCTGTCCAGGTGATGACCCATCGACCTCTCAGTGCATCCTGTTCGGGATGCTCCCCTCCCTTTCTATCTCCCAGAGGGACTTCCCTCTCCTGCTGCTCCTGGCCCATCCAGCCGGGCTGGGAACAGTAAACACGACCAAAAATATACTCACAGCGTGACGGAAACAAGCAAACAACACATAAATCCAAGCCCTTCTGAATCTCCAACACATCCGCAGCAAAGGTGGGGCAAACATTTGTTGTGAAAACTAGGAAATGACCTCATCCCAGGCTGAAATACTGTACGACTAATCTAAATGATAATGAAGGTGGTGCAGACTCGGAAACTGATTAGGAAAGCTTGACTGGATGTTTGTGGGGGAGTTAAAATAACAAGGAAATAAACCATTTTAAATTTCCTGCTAGAGGAATCGGTTACGTCTCAGAAAGCAGCAGAAGTTGCTGGTTTGCTAACAACACAGAACCAACTCAGAATGTATTTCTATTCCTCAACATCTATAGGAACCTGAAGGAACGGATATATAACTGGGGTTTACTCAGACAGCAGGAGTTAGTGGCAAAAGGGCTCGAGAACAGAAAAAAAATGCTTCTTTAGTCCACAACTTCCCGGAACTGAAGCTCCACATCTCCTCAGGTCAACTTTAGGCCCAGTTTAGCTTCAAAGATCAAAACATATCTTAAAGTTAACAGAAATTGTTTCGTACATTGTTTAAACTTCACTTGAATACATAAGAAGTAAAAAAAAAAGGGAGTTAGGTGTGTGCTAGGAAGCCTGCTGGTTCCCAATGTTAAAGTTCCTGAGTAAGACGTTTAGTTCCTGAATGTTTCCGGGTGACAGTGGAGGCTCACAGCTTCATAAAGGATGAATAAAAAGGCAAATTATCATTAGAATATGCAAAGTGCTTCTGACCCATAATGATGATAACCCCCCTTAAAGAAGAAAAAACAAACCAAAATGACAAAAACGAATGTTTAAAGCAAAGAAGAAAATATATGTCAATGGTCCTTCACTGCTTTCCTCTAAATAAAATGATCACTTTTTAAAACTAAAACAAAATTAAACTATATACTTATACTTTTGGTGCAATTTGTAGCACTGTTGCCTTGCAGCAAGAAGGTCCAGGGTTTGATTCCTAGCCTCGGGTCGTTCAGGATTTTGCACCTTCTCTGCATGCACTCTCTCTGGCTTCCTTCTACAGTCCAAAAACCTGATTGGCATCTCTAAGTTGGCTTTAGCAGTGAGTGTGTGTGTGGCGGTATGCCTAGTGTTTCCCTTTATTAATTTCAAAGGAGTAATTGATACACATCTGTATAAAAATCACATTAAAAAGAATAAAACAAACAAATCTGACCTAAAACTGTTTCATTTGCAGGTAATAAAACTGTAAATTGTAAAATAAATTATTATATGAAAATAAAATATTTCTTTACATGGAATTAAGATTTAAACATAAATAAAATAGATTAAAAAGGAAAACAAAAAAAGGAATAAACTCTACCTAAATGATAAAGTATTAAAAATAACTTTTTAAAAGCAATTAAATTTAGCAGGATAAAAAAAAAATGCATCAAACTATACGATCAAGGCCCATCTTAAAGTTTTGGTTAAAGGTTTTAAAGGTTATGGACAATAAGAAGTGTTTTGTAATTTATTTTTAGATTTATTGTTCCTTGATCTGGAGTCAAAGTGAAACAATTCAACTTCAGCAGCAAACATTTTAAGCTTCATCTTGTCTCTACAGATGTTTTACATTACTTATTTGCACATTTTTCTTAATTCATTTAATTTATTCTTCATAGTTAAACATTTTTCAATAGTGTAATCCAGCTATGCCTCTCCACTGATCCTTTATGTGGATCCTCTTTCAGATTCATCTCCCTGATGGAAAAATAAGGGAAAGTCTTGGGATTCAGAGAGGTAGAAATATGTTTGTGTTTGTGAGAGAGTCCCAGGTCCCTGCTCTAATAACACAGAGTTTCCCAGTGAGCGGTGGGGCAGCTGCCTTGGAACACCGCAGGGATCTACGGATCAAATTCACCCACACACACTGAGCCGAGGGATGCACGGATCAGAGGGTACACACTGCAACTCCACGCACACCTAAACCTTATTTCCCAGTTCAGACACATCCACTCTTTTCATAATTCAGTTAGAGAGAGGGGCTCTGAGAGTCAGACAGAGCTGGGATTATTTAAACGCAGCTCATTTCATAAAAACATCAGGCATCGAACCAGTTTCTGATCCAAAAAGCACCAATCGGATGGAAACAGAACCTAAACTGAAGCTTTTGGAATCAAAACTCTAGAATCCGTGTGCATTTTTGTTCTGAATTATTTCAAATTTCCTGTTTTCTTAGTATCATGACAGGTTTGATTAACTTCGACCTCTTGGGGACATCTGAATCTTTCCTGATGAGACATACAAGTGAAACTGTAAAACATCAGAGAACAGAAAGAGGTAAATCCTGATGAATAAGTGTATCTCCATCCTGGTATATATTTGATCATCTGGCCAAAGGTGTTGTCCCGCAGCTTACAGAAGAAAAAAAAAAAAACAGGAGAGCAAAGGGGATGAATCAGAGAGAAGCTGCATCATAGCACCTCCTGGAGGCCTAGTGATGAAGTGAAGTTTAGCGCTGTATGGAATGTGACAAATTGACTACAGAGCATCTTGTGAATAAATGCATCTAAAAAAATAAACACATTTACAGATTTTTAAATTCCAGATATTATTTTTCAGATTCCATGTTATATGTTAAAGTATGACCATGACCCATGATACCCCGCAAATCTCCCTGAAAAATATTGAAGAAGACCAAATATAAAACATTTATTTAGTTTTTTTTAATAGGCATGTAAAATGAAAAAATAAGAGTACAAGCTATTTAAGAATAAATAGATATAAATCTTTGAACTTGAAAGATGATCTCAATTTTGTTTTTGTATACAACTAAGAAAAGCCTTGGTGATGCCCAACACTTTTTCTATAATATCTTTAGCTTCCCTGATTTTCAGCTTGCTGTTTACTTTGCTCCTGAATCTAAAGAACTAAAATAAAAAGCTGTTGTTGGAGTCCTGATATCTGATACTGAAATAAACAAAGAGAAGCGAGCAGAACTGAAGCTGAACCGACTGTGAAACTGCAGAGAGAGAGATCCAGGAGGACGTCAGTGATCAGGGCCACAGCATCTCTTATTTACCCACACACACATACAGAAAAAAACATCTCTTATTTACCAGCTTACGTCTGCACTATTTATGGGACGCTGGGGAGAGGCACAGAAGAGAGGAAGAGAGGAGAGGGGCTAAAATATGCATAGGGGCTGGATCTACAGGGACAGCAGGGGGGAGTCAGACAGGAAGAGGGAGGAAGTGAAAACTGTGGCAGGAGCCATGATGGAGAGAGCAGGAGAAGCGGGCATGTAAGTGGGGCTGAAGGAGAGAAACCAGGAGGGAGGAAGGGATGATTCAGTGCTGCCTCTCGCCTGCAAGCACCCTCAGGTGGCACGCTGTTTGTGAGCCGGACATCATACGGCCCTTCCGAGGCCCCGAAAGAGGCCAAAGCTTTTTCTTGCTGGCCAAGCCGCCTTCCTCCATCCATTCATCCCTACCTCATTAAAACACACACAAATTACCCCATTCCACATTCTCTGGCAGATGTGCAGAAGCACAGCAACAGCTCGCACTCACGTTAACCTCCACGGTGGAGGCTCTCCATCTCCCCCGGTCGGCCTCTCCGTCTAGCCCACTTAGAGCGCCCTCCCATGAGGCGATGAAGTGTAACGGGTCGGACTCAGGCTGAAAGTTCGCATCCGATCACTCGCACATGTTTGGGCAAATACCAGAGAGTAACAAGATGGATGCTGGGAGAGTGCTGCAGTCAAGCTGAAGCACAGGAGGCCAACAAGATGCAATGAAAACAAAGGAATAAAAATAGATTCATCCAAAAGGTTTCTAATTGGAACAATGTGGGGACAATTATTATTATTATGAGTATTTTCGCAAAAGTCCTGAATCGATTGGATTTTGATTAATACAGTTCTAAATCGATTAATTTCGATTCGATCTGTTTTTACAATAGTGAAAGAGGTTCAACTGTGTTTCAAAATACTGATGTATTTTATTTTTTTCCTGTCACATTAAACACAAAGTGCAAACTTTTAAATCAGAAAGTTTAAACTCGAGATGTGACCAAAACTGTCTCATAAGTGCAAACTTGTTAGTGAAAAGTGAAAAAGTGAAGCCTTACTCAAGCAAGCAGACTTGACACAGACATGCATGAAATGGCAGACATGCATGAGCTGCATTATCTCCACTGCGAAACCATATTTGCAGTGTTGTCTGTAACAACTACAGGGTGTTTGCTAGTCAGCCGCAATTTATTAATGTCTTCAGTCAACCTATTGGCTATATTTGCAGCTGTCTGGCTTGAAGTCATCTTCAGTGCATCTTTCCTGCACATTTGAATGTGAACGTCACGTGCGTCACAATAAAACGAATCAATCTCCTTCGCTAGACATCGATTTTGCAAAAATGTAAAGGAATCGATTCAAAATCGATGAAATCGATTTTTTTACCCAGCCCTAATTGTGAGTATAAATAACCCTTGATGGGTATATAAATTATATAGACATATGTATCCAAAAGCTTGTTTTGACAACTTCCTGGTCCTATAAAACCTGACAAGCTGCAAGCAGGTGCTGCTGATTAACTAACTGCCATCAGTGTGAGGATCAGTTGAGTTAGCCTTTCTGAAGCATTCAGGAGACTGTTTATATAGTTTTCTCTGTAAACAGCATTTTCTCTTTAAAAGGGATATTGGCCATAAATAACAAAGATCTGACTCCATGGGGGTGGAGGGCTGGTGATTTGGGATAGTTTTCTAAAAGAAAGAATTAATAGATTTGAACCATGACCTATGTGTACATTGTAACCTAGAAACCAACATGAGTTCATCCAATCATGGCTGCAATGGTCCAGTCAAAGTCCAGACCTCATAACGACCTAGCAGAAAACAAAAGTGTTCAGACCGCAATGAAGTGAAGGTCTTTTTTTATTTTTGTCCTCCTTTTCTTTACTTTTTGGTTTAAAAATAGTTTAGTATTAGTTAGTTGATGATTTTATCACTTTAAGAAGTACCAATTATGAGAAACTGTACCTGGAGACAGATTCATTTGGATAAAGAGTTTAATAAAAATTAAATAACAAAATAGCTGAATTATTCGATTTGAGACATTTTAAGCATTTTTTTGGCATGATCACATGGCACAGGGGAGGATGATCTTGAAGACATTAAACCTCTGACAGTCGATTCCTGATTTTCCTGAGGACCGGGATGGCAGGAGAGAACCGTGATGGAGGATAACTGGAGTGTGTGTGCGTGTCTGTGTGGACATTGACCGACAGGGTCCAGTGGTCACCCTGCTGTTAAATGGACTGGCCGGCCATATGCCCACCACCTCTGGCACTATATCATCACCACTTTATGTGCTTGACTGAGTGGCTTTCTCTGCAGGAGGCAGGTGAGCTTAGCTGGTCTTCTGAGGACCAAATCATAACTAAAGCTGTTGTTTATTACTATATTAGAGTGATTCCATACTTACATCTCCCTGCCAATATAAACCATGTGTACCAGCAGAGCTGTGCTCAAGCTAAATCTTATAGAGCACACAAACTAAAAAAAAAAAAAAAAAAAAAAACTGAAAAAGTTGGATTTTAATCACCATTGAGTGCAGTGTTATCATAGACTATGTTGACACCAGTGCCCGATGATTGACTTGAAAACCAAACAATCTGCAGCTAGATGAGAGGAAGGTTAAGACCAACGCTAAGCTGGCTGCAGCTGGCTATGGACCAACTCCAGTGTGACTTATATCTACTTATAGATCTGATTCAAAATGAGCTGAATCCTGCCAGAACCCCACCAAGACCTCATGAGGAGAGACGGAGAGAGAGGCATGGAAAGTTGGGGAGAAAATGAGGAATAATTACAGAAGAGGCATGAAGTTTTATCTGGATAAGATTCTTCATCCATGGAGTGTCCTTGGTCAGACAGTCCTGTTACTGCACACATTCACAGATGAGTGAGCCTACCTGGAGCTCTGTCTGGAAGAAGAACTTCTGTGGACACTGGGAACAGTCATAGATCTTGTCCTCCTGACCATGCACGGCAAAGATGTGCTGCTGCAGCTTGTTGGCCTGCACAAACACTGCAAGGAGGACAGACAGAGCGAAGCGTTGCAGCATTAATGGGATGGAGTCTTTGCAAACAGGGAAAACAAAATTCATGCCTGGATAAAAAAAAAAAAAAAAAACTGGAGAAAAAGAGAACTTTATCTATGTGAAACAGAGGGATTCTTTCAATTTTTCAAAATAAAAATTCTAGGACTGTGAATCTGGATTCAAGCAATGCAGAGAGTGACTTCTCTAAACATCAGTTATCTAAACCGGAGAAGGAACTGAGGGCTGATGAGGAAGCAGCTCGCTGGATTAAGAGAAATCAACTGTCACCAGAACATGTGACATTTATCAATTAATCATCTCCTTATTTTGTCTTTTAACTTAAGCTTCAGTGTTGTTTTGTATTCCCCCCCCCCCTTTTGTTACAGTAAACTTTTGGTTTCCACTCCGAGACTGCTGAATTATTAAGCATTCCCACAGGAGCTGAGCCTATTTTACTAATTCATGAGCCACCAAGGAATACAGTTAAAGTTTAAAGTGTTGCTGCACCTGGGGGGTGGGGGGGGGCACAAAGCACAAGACAAACTCAACAGCCATGAGGCGGGTGGTTGTGGGGGGTTGATAGAGTAAAGAAAAGTGCTGAATGTGAGAACCTAATTTGGTCATTTATTTCCTCTCTCCTGTGGATTAAAAACATTTCATGTTTGTAAACATGCAGATATTACAGCCTGCTGCAACTATACACATATAGTTATACACATATATCACAGCTTTAAAGCTCCCATAAATGATCCACTGTGTTGAACTGAGCCGATAGGTTTTGAAAATGTTCAAGTTAGCAAGGGTAAACTTGCTTTAAGTGTCTCAAAATATCTAAGCTTCATTTGATTAGCGCTGATTTTAAATTTGAAATACTTCCAATGGTCAAACACTAATCAATGGTTACACTAATCATATGTTAAAAACAGTATATATTGAAAATTTATGTCTCTCATAGCAGACAAAAAAAAAATAAACTAAAACTATAATCAACATGCCAAAAAAGTAGTAAACCTCTCTTTTTCACTAAAAGAAAAAAGCTTTCCCTCCATCTAAAGTTTAATTTATTGACTCACAGGGACAGAAGACAGCTGTCCTCCACACTTTTCAGATTTTCCTTCATAAAAGCCTTTGAGTTTTTCAGAGACCCTTTTTTTTTTCTTTAAACTATCACAAACCAAGGTCAGAATTTTTATACACAAAAAGTTTCCTGTTTCTATAAACTTCATATCAGACTGAAGTCTCACTAAGTTTATTCAGCTTTTATCTTTCTGTTTGTCATATGTGTGTCCTTGAACATGTTAGCGTGCGTCTTACCTGTAAAACAGACGGGGCACTTGAAGGTTCCTCCCATGCCTTCGAAGCTGTGCTCTATCAGGTGGCAGAGCAGCTTGGCAGGTGAGTCGAACATCTGGTTACACAGCTTGCACTCGTGATTGATGCCCTCCTCTGCAAATAGGAGACAGACACGCATGCGTAGGTTAGATTAGGCAACACGGAAATTTGGAAAGTGTGATTTAATTTCAGGATATCAACACAAAACTAAGAACAGCTGTTTGATGTATACAAAAAACAAGTAGCAACAAAGGCACTCATTGAAAATAAAATCTGCATTAAAAACTCATTTTATACTCCTCCTTAGGTTGTGTTTCTTATAAATATAGACAAACCAATTTTTGGGTTGTGTAGAAGAAAGTTATGCTTTTATATTAATTTACTTGTTTTGATATAAAATCAGATTGTTTGGCTTAACAGTGTTGTTGCACATCCTCCTTTAGAAACACAGAACTCAAATGATCAGATTTAACATGAGGTTATCATTAGATTTAATCCGTGATGCTTTACAATGCCACTGCACTATAACCTGGTGTAATAACAGTGCAATAACTGTGTAATAACTATTCAATACCCTGCACATTAATCCTATACTGCACAGTTTTTTGTTTTTTTTTTACCTGCCACCACTTTACCGTACATAAGATACCTTACATCCTTAGTGTACATTTTAATTAATTAAATCAAGCAAAAATCAGGTATAGTATGGTAGGCTAATGTAGACTAGACAAGGTAAGCTAATGCAGTGAGCTAGTAAACAGACTCAAATGGGGAAGATCAAATCAAGCGAGGGAAAAACTAATCAGCTGCTACTGGCGATGCCTAAAACCAGACCTAAAACCAAAGGTGATTGTGCCTTTATGGCAGTGGCACAGAGACTCTGGAATAACTTGCCTTGGCATATTACATCAGCAGGCTCCTTTGAGGTTTTTAAATCCTCTTTAAAATCACATTTCTTCTCCCTGGCTTTTAATCATGTGTAAGTGGACATTTGGCAAAATTTTATTTTAAATGTTATTTTATTCTAAAATGTATTTCAATTGAAACATTTATCCTATTCTATTTTTATGTGTTTATGTATTTTAGCCTTCAGTTTTTATCTTATGTTCATTAACTGTGATTCCTGTACAGCACTTTGGCCAACCCCGGTTGTTTTAAATGTGCTTTATTAATAAGTTTATAAGTAAATTATAAATAAAGTTTGAGTTGAGCTGAAAAACTAATGTTTTCAAAGATGAGGTTGGCTAAATTAAACCTGAGTTATGCTGTTGTAAATTAATGTAAAAATAGATAAATAAGATTAGATGTGTTAAATTAAACTAAACTTAGGTCATGTTAAATAGGCTTATTCAACCCAACCAATGATTCTAAAGAATCATATGAATCTAAAGTAAGAAAAAATATGTTAAGATTGGCTAAGCTAAGCAGATCAGGCTACATTAAAACAATCTTTATCCCTCATCTCTTCTTTACTGCTTTTTGAATGCTGTGCACAAGCTGTTAAGATAAAAGCATTTAAGCGATGACGTACTTGTTATTATTAGTCTTTTATTATATTGTATTTCATACATTTTCAAAATATCAAACTTGAAGCTGACTATTTATGAAGATTTCTGTGTGTAGAAAATAGTGTCACAGATTACATTTAGTGGCTTGTTTTGAGTTGTTTTGAGTTCAGTGGTCAAACAATGGGCGCTGATCTAAAAAATGGTTTGGTACTGAACTGACAGCAGTTAACAAAACAGTCAAAGCCTGAAGAAGGACATCTTGAAAATGTATTCATTTCCTATTTGGAAGCTTATAAAGGAAATTAAATATAAAAACATTCACACTTTTACAACTAATATTCAGGTAATAATGAGATGGGATCCTTGCTAGTGTGCAGAACAAATATTCTTAGCTGTGTTTTTCTGTTTGTATCTATTTTCAGATGGTGTGAGTGACATCACTGCCCCCATGGTGAAAGGCCAGATGAAGGTGGGCGTCGTAAACACAAACACACACGTGCACCCCTTGGTGATCGAGTCCCCTGCCTGTTGTCCTTATCACCAGTGTACCAAACAGGTCCGATACCCCAGTCGCCCACGCACACAGCACGGGGCAACACACACATACACACACGCCACAGGACCGAACTGCCGGGAGACATCAGATGGTGTCGTCTGCAGGCCAATCTGTGACCCCCGCCGAGCTGTGTACACATACACATATACAACAAGCCCTCTTTTCTAACACTTATCTCATGTCCTGTAAGTGCTAACACACACACACATTCTGCAAAACCTCCACTGCAGGGGATCGCAGGGTTAATAACGTCTTCAATCATGCATCCATGACACCCATACTGACTAATGCACACACGCACACCAAGATTTTTATCTCTCCTTGCCTCAAAGGCCATCACAAGGGTGCCCTAATCCCATCTCAATAGCTGTGTGTGTGCGGGTATGGGTGGATGATGTCCTCCATGGTCCCCATCTCCAAACAAGCTCCTTTTCACGCACACAGACACACAGAAACCTCAAAGGCTGCGAGGCTGTGAGGGGCGCCAGCGTGTCCGAGGCACACTGAGACAGATAGAGGTTCATTATCATTTACCAGGAGATTGAACCAGCAGGACAGAGTCACATGGAGTGACACATGCAGAGAGAGAGAGGGAGGAGGAGAGAGAAAGTGAGCAGGAAGGGTGTACAGCAGCAGCAGCTTATTCAATTGTTTCACATGTCTTGTTTGATAAAGTTTAAATCTTAACGTTTGTTAGAGCTTTGTTTAAGAAAAGAGACACAGGGATGAAACTATAAGAAGTGCCTACGCATCACTGATGTCTGTGTGTGAGGGTATATTAGGAGCAGGGCTGTAGAGAAAGCCTCTTTAAGTCCATGTCCGGTGTGTGTGTGTGTGTGTGTGTGTGTGTGTGTGTGTGTGTGCTGGGGTGGGACCCCCAGAAGTTGTCTCCAACTCTTCCACACTGTCAGGATCCAATAAGGGAGTCAAACATCAGCTACCTCTATATCCAACAATTGATAAATAGATCTTAATTGCTCTTTTCTAGTCATACAGACCATTTAATGTGCTCCAAACTAGAGCCATATTTACTGAACAGTACTCACACTCATCCTTACTCCAAAGCCCACGCTGGTAGAAAACCCACGTTCTACAGCTGAACCAGCATTCATAGTCAAACCTTCAATTTTCAGATTCAAGGACAACTATCCAGACCACTGGGCCACAGTCCTACTGCAAAGAGCAGGAAATGGAAAAGATATCTCATAGATGCATAACAAGGGATTGCCAGCACTTCATGGAGGTTGATGGGGTCAGACTTGGGGTTTTGCATGGGATCGGAGGGTTTTGTTTTGAGACCACCAGAAAATTGTAATCAGGGTTCCTGTTGTCTAAACCAGATCATGATGGGGATTTTTTTTTATTTCCAGAAAAGAAAAAAAAAAAAAAATAGAGAAATCTATGCCTTCTATTTGAACACATTGGGAATCATCCCACACTAAACCTAAAAGACTTTGGGTTCACAGTGAACCCTCGTTTATCGCGGGGGTTGCTTTCCAAAAAGAACCCGTGATAGGCAAAATCCGTGAAGTTATTATTTATTTATTTATTATTTATTCTTTATTTTTTTACAGTTGTTATACAATGAAATACAACATTGAAATCAAGGAACAAAATCTTTTTACAGGCCCAAACATTTGTTTAACAAATAAAAGTACAGTATAAACATTGTTAACTACTGTACTGTACTGTAAAATAATATAATTATAAATAAATAAGTAATAATTTTAATCTTAAATACGAACTGAAGGGTTAATATTGCGGGGATCAGCACCGCCCCGCCCCGGAGAAAATGAAAAATGATTATGAAAAAAATACAAATTATAGTAGGACAAATAGTGACTCACATGTACAGTACAGTACAGTATTTCACTGCTGTTCTGACGGAGCCGCTGCATCCTGACTCTGCTCTGTGGCGTTTTTTTCTTCTAAAGCCTGCGGTGCAGGTGTGTTTTTTGGAGAGAAAAACATAGTTATCAGTAGTTGTTGTCGGTCTTTTTTCTTCTGGGCCAAAAGATCCTTATAAACCGACATGCCACCATCGATTATGTTTGACAATAAAGTTTAACAATGTATGATGCAAATCCTTGAAGCAGCAAGACCGTGAAGAGTAAACCGCGTTAAAGCGAGGGTTCACTGTATTGGTCCGTCCTGTTCTTTTACATCAGGTTGTAAAATCTTTTTGTTGTAAATGTATAACAATATGCCTTATTTAAGTTCCACTGTTTTAGCTTATAAATATACATAAAATTAAATAAATTAGTTCAGTCACCAATAAGCTTATTGTATGAGTGAGCATATGTTGGGTTCAAAAATGTAGGTTTGTAAAAGAAGAACTTGAGTCTATACAGGAAAGAGATTCAAGCAACTTCTGCAGGAGTGGAAAGAAAGCCCAACCCAACTTCCAGCTTTTTTCCTCCGACTCCCCTCCTGCAGCCGTCTTTTATTAACCCCTCCTGCAGCCGTCTTTTATTAACAGAACATAACACATGGTTACAAAACAGTATTCTTCTGACAGAACAATTGATCAGTTCATAAAACAGGATGCTTCCACCAGAATCACAAGGCAGGGTGGTCTCCTGACTGAATCACAAGACAAAGTGAAGCATCTACTTGCTCAAATGTTTCATAAGCACACACAGACATTAATTTCATAATCATCATTGAATAAACCTAACAGCATAGAACCCAAAGTTCTATGTTGCTTGGTTTCATTATTTGTAGGTTCCCCGTGCAAAGAGACATGATTTATGTAATATCAGCTCGGAAAAGTAAACTTTATGAGATCATTTATGGTCAATCAATTAGTGTGAAAGAAAAAAATAGCAATGAAAGGAAAAAAAAAATCCAAACCAGAATGAATGTGAAAACCTCAGAGAGAACAGAGGAGAGAACAGTGAGGTGCAGCGAGATAATTGGGCTGTCCGGAACAAGGGCATGGAGAGAGGCCTCTAACGCCTCTGCATGTGTGTGTGTGTGTGTGTGTGTGTGTGGGTCCCATGAAAGACTCCTCTTTTCTGACAAATACATTGTTTTGATCAGTGTGTGTGTGGACGTCTGTCTCTGTGTGCTGTTCCCCATGCAGCCCGGCCCGTGTGCGACTCATAGTGAGATGACAGAGTGGCAGAGCATCCTGCCGCTACGCTTTGTCTCACAGAGAGCATTTGATCCAGCAGCACATGAACACACACATCGCTGGGAGGCCTTCGCCGGGACACAGAACACAGGGGAGGAAACAGGCAGAGGCAGGGTGAAGGTTAGGACTAAGAGTTTGTACCAGCAACCAACTCCAATCTAACTTTTTCAACATTTTAACTCGAAAAACTGATCATAATGATCATTCTTTGATTAAAATGTAGCGACTACAAACCTATAAAACTGGTTTTATTCATATTTGCAATAAAAATAGAAACCTCTAATCGACGCATTGGTTTCTAGAATCTACTGAATCTGGGCTAAATTCTGTCAATTAGTATATATTATAAGTGATCAATTTGGGATTATATTTAATAATTATTATTTAATCCATCTTTCTTTAGATCCTGTATACAAGTGGCTGAAATGAGGTCTGTCTTTAGGGTGGGACGGAACTCCTTTAGAGATTGGTTGAGGAGTTTGGGCCATCTGGAAGGGGAGCCCCTGCTGCTCAGCATCGAGAGTCAGCTGAGGTAGCATCTCTTTTCAAATACGACGGAGGGACTATATCGCTCAGGCTGACCTTGGAGCACCTCAGCCTTTGCACCTCAGACTCCTTTCTTTTATTTTAGTTTATTTTTGGTATTTTGTTTTATCTAACATGCCTTAGATTGTATGACGGTTTGGGTTAGAATCAATGTTTCTTCTTATAAGGCAAACACAAATGTAATTCTATTCTGCTCCTTTCAGTGAGATATTGGCTTTGGGGTTATCTATGTTTGCTGGAGTTTTGGTTAAAGAGAAAATAAGCATTTCTCCATTTGAACACAAATTATATCCAGGAGGCATCTAGTTGACAAGCTCTATTCAATGTAAGATCATCTGTTGAGGAACAAAGACATTCAGACAGCATTGGTGTGTTTGTGACAGATTTGGTTAGAAGTTGGATTTTATTGTGAACGCCTTCCTGACTCCTAACATGCAAGACAGTCAGATCAGTGCCAGGAAGACAGAAAAATACTATTGCTTCTGACGGATATTGTGAGGAATTGATAACATTATCCTGGTTGAGTTTAGATGCTATCAGCAAATGGAAAAAATGTTTGCCAACAAGAGGTTGTACATAAAAACACTCAAAATATCAAATGCTTTTTAATGATTATAAATTGGGAGTGTCAAGTTTTGCTCGGTACAGAAATAAATACAGATGTTTTATTTAGCATCTTTAGATTTCTCAGATTAAGCCAATTAAAATTTCCTAGTATAGAATATTATTAGGACACAGCAGCCATCTGACCTGGCCTCAACAACAGAACGATGAAGCCGCTGCAGAGTAATAGAATAGATGGATCCTGAGGAAAATAATTAGGGAGCATAATAACTTAAAGCAGACAACACAACCTTATGGACATAGATGGAGGAAAATGGGTTCCTTACTGCAGTCAGCCTCACAATTACAAACCGACTACCTGAATTATTTCACACAAAGACCCATCCTCATTGCTCATGCTGTTGCTTGGTCACATTCTCTCTCATTAACTGCCTTTTTCTCCCTGCTAATTGACCAGAGGAGAAGGACCAGGTGGCATCATCCCATTTACGCTGGCCTCATCACAGACCCCTGCAACATGCAGCATGACACAAATGAGCTCTTTGGTTTGGGCTGTGGACGGATCCCTAAGGTGCGTCGCTCTTAAACACCTCAACATGCATGCAAACACCCACCTTCCTGGCGTCGCTCTAAACGAGCTTCTGGGGGTCCCTCGGGTGTCTGCCCTCCATTACTGTCTTTCTGCTCCTGTCAACCCCCTCCATTGCTAAAAATCTATATCAGAGTATGTCGGCATTCTATCTTTTGTGCTGTGAAACACCTCTGTGCACTTCAAGTAATATTACTTGTGGTAGTAATGCAAAAATATCAAAATATTGTTCCTACATTTGTAGACAAGAAGCATGTTAAAGCCACTTGTTAGTAACATGTTATAACAAATATAGCTCTTTTTGTGTAGCTGAAAAGAGAGAGCACCTTTAATCAGTCAGTTTAATGCCCTCTTCAAAAATATCTGAAAGAAAGCAAGAATGAAAATTACAGTTTAATCATTCGAGATCAAGGAAGGGAATGAAAATGTCTCCTTTCTTTAAGCGAACGTGTGGAGGAGATGTGGTATGTCCTTCATTAGCTAAGCAGTGGGCATAGCCAACTTTGGCTTTTATTTACTTACTGTAGCAAGTATGAAAGCAAGTTATTGTACACTACAGTAAAGCAGTACTTAAAGGTGTTTTAATCACTTTTTCTTAGAGATTATTTTGACAATTTAAAAGCAGCCCCAGAGGCTTTCTGAAGTCCTTAATTTGAAATTTCCTCTTTTTAAGATGAGAACAGATGATAATGCATAGGTGAAAATAAAAGCTAAAATCTAAATTATGTCAAATATTTTTAATAGACGTCATTAAAAAAGTTTGAATAAAAAGATTAGCTCTTCGTTTTGATACCGTCTAAACTGCAATAACCAAACAGATACTGATTAGCCACCCTTATAGGGAAAATTAATCACGTTTTGAAATATATAAAATGAATTGCAGAAGAACAATGTGCTACAATGATACCAAACAACTTTTATAACAAAATATTTGTAGTTTATATATTTATATATGTTATTACAGTATATATTTCTTCAGCTCGACACATTTAATTTACATGAGAAGTGCTTCACAGGATAATAAAAACGAAAACATGCAACAATTCAAAGCGTTTTGAGAAAACATTCCCGATGTTTTAAGCATCCTTTTGAGATTATACACATTGAAATAATTTTTTTCCGCCATGGTGTTAAGTGTCAACTTTAGTCACGTGGTAGAACATAAATAATAAAGTTGGGCATCATCCGTATAACTATGGCCAGAGATGTAGCTTGCATTCCTTTTTCAGTTCCTCTAAATGCAATATCTATAGAATTAAAAGGTATTCTTAATTGAATTTATTATCTGCCCGTGTGATAACTAAGTTTTACAGATCTGTTACAGGAGCTTCCACATGCATCACATCACTTTATCATCACTAAATAGACAACAGTGAAAGCAAAACAGTAACTTGTTTATAGATTTCTGATCCATTTGGACATAAAGAAATGCTGTTGTTATACAGGCCTGTAATGTAAAGCCCGAAGAAGAAGAAGTGACCAGAAACAGAGAAGAAGAGAAAGGATGGAGATGGACGGGACGGAGGTGGAGAGCAGCAAGAGGCGCTGTGAGGAAGAAAGAGTGCAGCAAAGAGGAGAGCAGTTAAGGGGGGCGCTCCTCTCTGGGGGGCTCGCTCAAGGTGTGTAACCATAGCAACCAGGGGGTGATTGGTGCGTGTGTGTATGGATTTTTTTTTTGGGGGGGGGGGGTGATGCAGGAGTTTGTGAGCTTGACCCATTGGTACTGTGGGGGCTGGAGAATACACTTACTCTAGCACACACAACCTGCTGCAGTGCTGAAGGGGTCCCAGGAGTGCCTCCACCTTTACTCACCCTCACCCTCACACACACACACACACGGAAACAGAAAGAATGCTGCAGTGCCGAGGTCCCGCGAGTATCCAACACCCACACACACTCTCCCTCTCTCATCTCATCTCCTTTCTCCATCCTATCTCTCTCTCCTTCACTGCAACATGATTGTTATTTTCTTTATTTTGTTCCCTTCAAAATTCTACTGTCTGGTCCAAATAAAATGAGAGGCGAAGATAGAAAGAGCTTTCATAAAACCACAGGTTTAATGATCGGACACATTAAGTAAAGTGGTTTTCTTTAGGTAAAAAATAAATACATACATTTTTTGGTCTATGTCTAAATCAAATAACCACAATGGCACCATTTCACTTTTGTTATATTCTACAAAAAAATGTAATCTTACCTGAATCTAACCTGTGGTGTTCCATCAGGTTAAATACTGAGACTAGATTCCTCTAAAAAACAAAACTCAATAGTAAACACAACTTATTACGGAAACTAAACATATTATTAGAGATTACTAAAATAGTTTAGCTGTTTACAAAAAAAAGAATGTTATTGTAGAGACACACCTACTATATCATAATACATACTGTATGCATTTCAAATGAAGAAAGTGTAATTATGAAAGAGCAAGATCTACCCTATACCATTATCTCACAATACTTTATATACAAATGCAGCTGTGGTTTTAATGGCGAAACAACAGTATTGACCAGAAGGGGAGTGTTACCCAGGTTCAATGAACAGGGAAACTACTTTTGGGATAAGATACTAAATATATTTTCTTTTTAAAAATATAGAGAAAAGACCTTGAGGATACTTGAATGTCTTACATGATCTCTACTTATCTATCTACATTTACATTCATGTCTACCCTTTTTGATCTGTTTTTCTCTTTATACTTTTTATTTATTTCTACATTTTTTTTTATTCATTTGTTTATTTATGTATTTTTTGGCCTGTGGGTGGGGTGGGCAGTCAGGGTGGATTGGGGGTTGACAGAACTGTGACATTGAGATTGTATTGACACTTTGAATTTGTCCCAACAATGTCTGTCTTATGTTCAAAATGTTCAATAAACAAAGTAAAACAAAAATAAATAAATAAAAATAGAGAGAAAATAAACTATGGTATTCCACAAGGTTTAATATTTGGCCTAAAGTTATTTATGATTAATTTAGAAATAGAAAAAAAAAATCCCTTTAATGTCCCACAATGGGGAAATGGTGGTATGGTATAATTAAAGAAAATTGTGATAAAAATTAAAATTGATAACACTAAAGGGAGAAACAACATAACTTATAACAGAAGTGATTAATCAATAATACATATTTAAGCTAATTTATATGCTTAAAATTTGTGATATCTTAGATAAAAGCTAAGTGTTATTCATCCATTTATATTCTGCTGCTTATCTATCAGGGTCACAGGAGGCTGGTGCTTATCTCCAGAAGTCTATGGGGTAAAAGGCAGGATCCACCCTGGACTGACCCCTAAGTGAAATAGGTCTCTGGTTGTAGAAGAACTTATTTAATAGATGCCAAGGTGCCTCTCTACAAAATAGTTATTAGCGCAATTTAGGGATTAATTTGCATGCAGATGCGTCAAATAATAAAGACCATAAAATCTGCTGAGTAGAAATCAGAGCTTAAGTGACTCAATGGTAAACTTAGGCTAAAGTTTAAGGTAAACTGAAATCAATGTACAATAATCACATCTTTCACTATAAGGACTCCATTGCCAGTACTAAAACACAGAGTAGTATGCTTCATTGTAATGAACCCTAATTAGTGGAAATATTTTTTTATTTAAAGCAAATAAGCTGAAACAACACATTTTTTTTTTTATTTCATAAATGGTAAGATAGATTTATGTGTCTGTAAAACAAAGGATTATTTGTCTGTTAAAAACTTTTCCAGCTGATTTGGAGTAAACTCTACAACAGCTATGATTCGTGGTTAGTAGTAACATCCACTGCAGGATCTTATTTAAATAAAACTGAAACTTGAAGCTCCAGATTGTTGTTTTCCACATTCCTTTGCTTTACATCCTCACACTGTATGAAAACTATCTGCACACACACCACTTGCACAAAAACACACAGTCAGGCAGACATTTTATTGGCAGACAGGATCAGCATATGGCGATGACCAGTTTGTGCACAAATTGAGCTTATTTGTGTAGTGCATAGTGCATGTGAGTCTTGGAAGGAGACTGAGTGTGTGATGGGAGTGTGTAGGTGCGTGTGTGTGTGTGTGTGTGTGTGTGTGTGTGTGTGTGTGTCAGCAGCAGCTTGGATTTTCCCTGTCAGATTACATAACAGTAGGAAGCTGGAGCGCTTGGTCCTGTTGAAGCCAAAAAGCTGCTCACAAACACACACGTGCAAGTCTGCGCAGACTCATTTTACATCATTGTCTCACACATTCACAACAGTTTTATTTGATTTTAGCTGCGTTCTATGTCTCTGAACACAACAGGAGCTCTTGTTTACAAAAAAAAGGTAAACGGATGCATCACACTTCTGCAAAAAGAGAAATGAGCAAACTAGATTGCTCAATTCTTCATGCAAAACCTGTCTAACATAAATCACAGGAGCATCCTTTAATTTCCACAGACAAAACACGGAAATGCAACAGACAGGATGCTGATGCATTAAACTGTAAGAAGATGCAGCTGCTGTACGAGTGGTCAATAGGTTTTAACGTCCAAAGACATGCAAATGTCACCATTCTGCATCTTGATATCATTGATCAGAACTTTGGATTGTCTGCATTAACTAACAACTTATGGTTTCTTCTTTGCCCGTTGGAGGCATGCGAGCTATAAAAGTGGAGAATATTTATGTTTGGAATCTTAATTGAAAGCCTGAAGGAGGCATCAAGGGAATAAGATTAATCAGTGCGAGTAAATAAACCATCAACACAAACACAAGCTTACTGCTCCCTGAGATAATGTTTAAAATGGAAGCACCTGTCATTCTCTGCAAACTGCTTTAAACATCTGTTCACTTACAGTTTGTAAAACACAACTGAAACCTCCAGGTGAACATCAGTTGTGTGTTTTTCCTAAAAACAGAGCCAATACCTTCTGCAGATCTTAGGTCCAGTTTTATAGTGCAAAATAAGCCGAATGAAGGATGAGACACCTGGGAGGCAGAATTAGCCATAAGGAAAGTCGAACCTGTGAGCCAAAGCACACACACGCGCTCATAATCATCCAGGTCCAAAATCCTCTCTGTATGCACAGTTAATCACCTCTGTAGCTGTAATCAAAGCTCTGATCCAGTTGTCAAGGTGACAGAGAGAGGGTCATACCCCCTACCCCACCCCCAACTGCCTCTTTCTTTCCTCTGAATGACTTGAATCCTTCTGAGATTGAGAAGCTGGAACCAAATTTTCATCTTTAAAGAGGCGGCTGCATTTACAGATGTGGTGCGCCTTATTAATAAAAAACTAATAAAAGTTTTAAGTGGCCTGCCTCAGGTCAGGAGGAGATACTTTTTGCAAGTCATCGTTTTGGCGTACATAAAAAAGCCAATGCATCAGCTTATTTATGTATTGGCACAACCTGTTAAAAGTTAATTTCTGCCTTTAGATAAATGAGAACATCAAACCAAAGCTTTAAAAAAGTCTGATCTTAAATTTGCATGTTTAGTCAGAGATGAATGTAAGAATTACAGGCATCTATTTTCCCCACTCCTCCTCATAATAATCTGGATCAGATCTCATAATAATCCCGAATTGGTGGATTTCTGCACAATCCTTCAAGATGTCTAGAGTTTGGGTTCCTCTCAGGTGCTCACCTCTTCTCCATAGGATTCAGGTACTGAGCATAACTGAGATTGTGGTTGAAGGTGGGTTTTCCGTCTAATGAATAATTTCTGCGATGATCTACAACATATTTTTGGATCATCAAGCAGAAACTTTAACTCATTTCAGGTTTTTATTATTAAACTCAAATTTTACGGTATTTTAAAATAACTACTGATGCCATTTGGTCTAAAGAAGTGTCCCAATATCTTTTGAAAAGCAAAAGACCCAAAGCATCTTGGATCCTCCACTGTACCCAAGTGAGTGAAAGAGTTGCTTTATAACTTATTCATCCTTTTTCCACAGCAGATCTACCTTAAGTTTTAGTTCCTGAGAGTGTGATGGTAGGACAGAAATCCTAGCGTTCTTGGCTTAAAGAAAGCATTCAATGGTTATATGAAGAAGGTAATTAGTGAGATGTTAATTTGTCTGAGCTTAGAAATGTTGTAGTTTTCTTATTGCTTATGAATATATGGTTCAACTAAATATGGGTGGAGATTTTATAAACGAGTCAATTAACCCAGCTGTTGTTGTGTCAGGGAAGGAGAGTGGGCAGCGTTTTTTTTTTTTTTTTTGGTGTTGAACTCTACATATCCAGATCGCTGTTGTTAATATTCATTCACTTTTCATTTTGGACATATTATTCTCAGTTGTTTAGTTTTTCCTTAAAAAGTTGAGATCTTTTTTATCTTTTTCTAATGACCACATCGACAAGGAAACAGTCCGACCTCAGTCTGTTGTTGGCCTCATGTTTGCGGCATTAGCAATGGTTGCTATGTAGGCTTGGTGACCCCCAAGATGCATCTTTACTGCTGTATTTTACCAGCAGTCATTGAATAGCCTAAGGTCATCAAACTGAAGAAATCCTTGTTACATTTTTAAGGAGAAGGTTATTTTGCCGACATGCAAACCTGCGGTTATTTGATGTTATTGTGCCACTATTGCGTGGTGGCAATGTTACATAGAATTATTTTCTACAACACAGAATATCCTTTGGCTGAATCTACTAATTTTCTAAAACTGTAAGCATCAGGTGATTATTATAAGTATCAGACTTTTCTTTTTTGTTTTACATTATTGTGGTTGATTAAAAATGACCATCAATTTAGCAAACCAGGGGAGTGGATGTATTTCCTTTGAATAGAGATAAGTATAAAAATAGAAAAATAAGTTGAATTGAATGCCTTTACTGGATTAAAAGAAGATAATTGGTTTAATCTTCGATAAAATGCTCATTCTTCCATTTTTTTCTATAAAAGGGGGACATTTTATACTGAAATCTAGCTGAGCATCAGATGATTTTATTGGTGAGTTTCATCATTTAAAAAAATCCAATGATTTGAGCTTTAAGTTTAAAACGTATAACATTTTTTGTGTTTAATGGCAGCAGTACAAATGTTGAGTTTACCCAAAAAAAACATTTCAATATCATAAAAAGCAAGCCTTGAATTTAATTCATAAAAAATAAGCTGCATCTTTTTATTTTATTTAACACTGAGGGACCTAAATTTGTAAAAACAAAAAATAATTTCATTGCAAAAACATTTAGCCAATACTCTCTTTTTCTGCACTTTTTATAATGTTACACAAAATATATTTGTTCTGTTATTTTAATGTCCTTGTTTTGTTTTACTGGTTTTGACATTTTTTTGTCAATTCTTTTTTTTCTTTTTTTAACAAAGAAAGTAAAACAAAAACCAAAAAAGAGATGATCTAAGGTTTGATTTTGAGGTCTGATCCAGCAACATTCTGCACGAGACAACAGCGCCTCTGATGTTTCACATCTGCACAGACCCATAGCCCTTCTGTTTGGTCAGCGAGGAGAAGCAGAGCCAAGCGGCAGAATCTTTACGTCTCAGTCTCTAAGATGTGAGGAAGCTGCAGAAATGTGTTAACAATTCCATAAGCATTTGTTTTCAATAACGAAGATCCAGCAGAAATGAGAGAATGTGTTTTTGCTACCCCTGTCTAATCCTAGCCCGCTGTTTACTGTGTGTATGTTTGTGTGTGTGTGTTTCTTTAATCTGTTCTCCCGAGGGGCGTCAGGGGGAGCTAGCAGGCTTATCCTCACTGCATCTCTGCATCCAAATACCACTAAAAAGCCAATCTCCATTCCACAACAACATTAACACACACACACACAGGAGGCACAGAAGGGCCTGAGAGACTCACAGCTTAAGCTCCACCCTAAATGCACCTCTTCTGCACACAAATTATATCTAATAAAGCTTTTCAAAATACTGTCAAAGAGATAATTAAATTCATTTGAGTGCATTTTTGGGAGAAAAAACTGATATTATGTTTACTTCTACTGTTATGTTTTAAATGCTCATCCTTCTGGGTTTAAATAATAATAATTAGTGCTAAAGGGACCTGATCGATTTAACATTATGAAAAGGAGAAGGGTTTTCCAGTCAGTGTCGAAACTGACCAAGGAGAGAGAAACAGGAAGGAGGAGAGGAGAAGAGCAGAGCCAATAAGAGCTCACAGCAGGACGCTAATAATGCAGCTCCAGCTGTTCCAGTTAACCTGCAAACTGTCCATCTGGACCCGGAGAGATCCATGATGGGAGACCGGCAGCGAGAGACGGAGACAGGTGAGGACGGCAGGTAACTGACTGCATCAAAGATGAGGACAAGGCTTCTTCTCATGGAAGGCAGGAAAAATCCATCCATGCAAACATCTGTTGGTCTGTAATGAAAATTATTGCCTTCCTAGACCTTTAGATTCCTGAAGCTACCTTACATCACCTCCCAGACACTCAGGGTATCAGAGGATTGGAAGGAATTTGTTCTCTCTTTCATGTCCCTACTATCTGCTATGCTGTTCTAGGAGTGAAAAAAAAAGAAAAAAAAACACAGCTCAGGATGTTATTGACCTGCAAAATGCCTATCAGCACTGAGGGAGACGGGCTCCAAGATGGAGACAAAATGAACAGGAAACCTAAAGGATCAGAGCAAATATCAGCACCGGCATTTATCACATATCATACATTTTTTACATTTTGTCAGCAATTTTTAAATGTTTTTACAACAAAAAAAAAATAACTGATCCAAATGACATTTCTGTAGCCCTGTTTACTCCAGTATCCTTAAATAAAATCCAGCCTTTAGAAGGCCCTTTATCGGCATATAGATTGTACTGTGGGGGATCTGATCACATTAGCTCTGTAGATGTTCTGTTAAGGCCTCAGATGGCTGTTAGGGACACACAGATTTATAAAACCAACAAGGATGGTGGATAAATCAGGGAGACAGGTGGAAGCTGGTTTCAGTTTAAAAACAACTGAAATGTTTGCAACAAATCATGAAACTATTAGCTTTTCTAATTCTGCTTTGCAATGATGTCCCACTTTATGTTGGTCTACAAAATGCTCCAACAAAGTTTGTCAGGGCAGAATAGGTATGAATATTTTTTAAAGTAGTTCATCTATCTCTGTCTTGGATTAGAAACAGCAGACACATCGTTGGAGAACATGCAGGTTCAGGTTCTGCTTCCTTCACCGTGGACACACAAACTAACACACACAGACAGAGTGACCTTGGTCCGGCCTTCCTGCCCTCGACCCCCCTGCCTCACTTTGGCCAGCTAAATCTCCCGCCGAGTCCCTCTTCCTGTCTCTCCTTTCTAAAACCCACACCAACACAGCGCCACACCGGGCTGTGCCAACCCGAGCCGAGCCGTGACCATGGTAACAACATCGCTGAAGACTGAAGAACGGCAGAGCTGAGATTAAAAGGAAACACAACCTGAAGAGCAAACAGAGGCGGATTTGGTATTGATTCCAAAATCTGACGGGCCAAAAATACACTCGGCTCAAACAGAGCTCCCCTAAAGCACGAAAGCTTCGCCCACACTCGCAGCGCAGAATAGCATGCTAATGAAGACACTTAATCACTGCGAGGTCATGTGTGGAAGAGCCTGCCAGATACCTGCAACCGTGGCTAGAGACGTCCCTCGCCGCACACTGAGCGTATGTGTGTGGGCGTGTGTGTGTGTGTGTGTGTTTGGGTGGTGAAGGAGCAGACAGGAGATGCCTGCTAGATGTACAGATGAGGAACCCCTAAAATAAAGAAGATCTGCAGAGAAACATCTTCATTTCTGCCAGAGTCGGACTAGGAATAGCGTGCAGCACAACGGAGCAAATTATTTTCCAAACTCTTGTATTTCTCACTTTGCGGTTAAATGAACAACCCCCCTGTGGTTTGCACTCTGCAGGTTCCTTCACTGTTCAGCCGTAATTCATCACTCAGAAGCTTTCGAGTGCTGTCGTGTACTTGGGGGTTTGCCCCGAAATTAAGAGCAGCTAATCAAGGTGGCATTCGAGTGAAAAGACGCGTCCAGCTGGGTGGAGCAGGTAATGGTGAAGCCTTTTTTTTTTTTTTTTTTAATGGAGGAACAATCAGGCTGGAATGGCCACCAGGAACCGCCTCCTTTAAGGAAAAACAGTGCAGATTAGCAGATATGAATCCAGACGAGGTGAGTGACCTTCAAAGATTAGGCTGCAGTATAATCTGATTATGTTCAATTACACCTGAATTATTTGGTCTCTGAGGGGCTGTGGTGAGGATGAAAACAGCTGTTCCAGTCCAAAACACAGCTGACCGCACAACAAAATAACATCTTTATATTGTTTGGAGTGAGAACGTATACATCTAATCTGACTTATCTCAGCTTCTGTGTTTCACCATTTATGGTTTCATTTCTATGTATGTACGTACGTACGTACGTACGGACGGACGGACGGACGGACGGACGGACGGACGGACGGACGGACGGACGGACGGATGGATGGATGGAATTACAATTTGACCTTTAACCTTTTTCTAGGATGGCTGTTATCACTTAATGTGAAGAATAACTAATCAGGATATCAGGTTTTTCTTTTATTTTTACATCCAGCTAAGCAACACATGCTGCAACAACCTGCCAAAATAATGCCAGTTTCTGCTGTGCTGCACTGAAGAATAAAATAATAACCACTTTTTGGTCTCACAAGACGAGCACACAAACACATTTCTCCCCTCCTGTCAGCCTCAAATACAAACAAATAAATAAATGAGCAGTAAGTTATTAATTATTCTGAAGGAGGAATCAAATATAAATGTGTCTGGGGGTTTGTGTGAGAGTGCAAGAAGACTTCTAAACAGTTTCCCCAAAGACACTCTGAGAGGCAGACCACCGGAGAAACTAGTAAAAAGGAAAAACTCAACAATGAAAAAATACACACCAGGCTGATCAGCCCAGATAATGGTTTTAATCTACTTGGTGTTCAATTTTCTTCTTGGACAGATAGAAGATGTAGATTATCACAGCTCTGAAGGTCAAAGATCATCCAAAGAATTTGTCACTGATCAATGGCTTTTCTTTGAGGTTGACTCACATAGTAAAATAGCCGAAGTTGTTTTTTTGTTTTTTTTTAAGATCAATCACACATTTAAGGCTTTGTTTTCTTTTTTGAGATTTTATGTCTTAATTCTGTTCAAATATTACATTTCCCATAAAAACATTGAACAGATAAGATGTAAAAATCAATGTTCCAAGTATTTAGGATTACTGAACAGAGATATTTGTTGTTAAACTGAAGAGAAGCTCTGTAGAAATAAATTATTTTTCATTCATGCATATTGTTGTATGCAGCCTTGAGCAAATTTTATTGTGACAGTTTCACTTTAGGAGTCTGCGGTTCATGACAGGTCTCCCAGTATCTTCAAATTCAGAAACGGTCTCTCCTCTGTAGCCAGAAACCATTAAAAGCTGATAGCCCGACGCACTCGGATTAAAAACGGCGCTCCACTCATAAACGTCGATGCGCGTGCACGGACAGGCGCACAGAGAATAAGTTCTCTGCTCGACTTGAGCGTTTACACGCAGAGCAGAGCCACTACTGGGATTTGAGGTTCAAACCTTCCTCTCTGCCTCATCATCCTCACAAACAGATGTGTTTATATGGCTCATGCTTAATACACTGCTGCTCTGCCTTTCTGTCAACACTTTATGTTGTACCATTAATTACATCTGACATTGCCTCTTGTGTGTGTGGGTGTGTGTGTGTGTGTGTATGTATGCGTCACTACAATACGTCCCTGCAGGCCTCAAGTAGGAAAAGTGAGGTTCAAAGACCCCCCGCCAGAATGCTAAGTCAATATTAATACATCCTCACACTCGTGCACGCTCGCACACTTTTAACAAAGAGATGTCAGCGCAGTAGTTAGAGGGCATTGTTTCTGTGTCCCTTTGGAGCTCTCCTTCTTCTCCATCATAAGGTTTCTGCACTGTGGCATCTCTCTGGTGCTGGTACCGGTATTTTCCAGTTATATCTCTGCAGACACAAAGCTTCATGCTGTTCTGATTCTTTTCAAGGACTGAAAATCATCAGATTCTCATTCTAAAATAGGAAAGTTGATATAATATCTATTCATTGGACATTCAGCTGGAATGAAGGATATTCAACAGTATTTTATTTCTCTCACTGTTCTTCGTGTTTCTCTGTACAGCGTCTACAGAGTCTATTACAAAGAGTTTATGTGAATGGAATGGGCCAGTGTAAGTCGAGGAGAAGTTTTCAAACCATCTTCTCTATATGAAGCACAGTAAAGCTGCAGTGCAAACCCACCCAGACCTGGCCGTCCATGTAAGCTGACAGGCTGAGCACTGATCAGATAAAAGAAGGTGGCATCTCAGCAGCTGTGTGGCAAGATCTGTTTTTTAATGGAAGAAAGGTGAGAAGAAAGTCATTGATGATAAAAAGCCAAAAGAAGTCCTGCTTGCAGTTTGCCAAAACAGAAGGTTCCTTAAACGTGGACTGGCCAGAGATCATGTGTACCTATTCATTATTTTTAACGGAATCTTTTCAAAGGACTGAAATAAATCTTTACTGTATATGACTTTCAGCATGTAAACCTTCAATCAATTTTTTTTCACAATTTAGAAGCTGAAAAACACCTAAGAATGAGTCGAGGCTTCAACTTCCAGCAAGACAAAGACCAGAGACTGATCAAAAGCATCTCATTGTATCTGAGGTTCTAAGGCATAGTCAAAGCTTAGGTCAAATTCCCTTTGAGAACCTGTTGCAGGACATAAGACATTGATATTTATTAAAGATCTCTAGCTTAGACTTAGCTTGAGATATTTTATAAAGATTAATGACCAGAAACTTCACATTCTGCAGTAAAACATATTTGCATAAAACACTGGTTCTGGTCAGCTTAAAACCAAATGTTGGGACTGAATGCTAAATTGACTGAAACGGTTCAACAGACGGTTAAAGCATTAAAACACTTAAAGAACCTGGTTATTACTCCTTTTTGTATTGTTTTTCTTTTATATTTGTTTTTTAGTTGAAAAAAAACAGGGATGTCACATGAAATTTTTTAACCTGCCATTCTAACACTTTATCTTTGAAGTTTGGTGCATAGTGGGGAATTTCCACTTCCCAAAAAACACCTAAAGTCTTCGTCTGACAGGAAGTAAACAATTAGTGAAGCAGCATTTCAGTAGAGTCTCAGCCTCTAATTAGGATCGCTGCGTTTTCCTCGGCCAACATGTTGGTGGGGGTGGGAGGTGACAACATAACACCCCTCTCTTTTGTTCAGTCAACAATGCATCATTGTTAACAATTATGAGCTGATTCGAATCATGCATGCACGTTTGTTCACATTAACTGAGGCATACCCACACAGGCACACCCACACACACGTAAAAATAATTGACTAATTTGCAGCCATGCAACAGCTGGAGGAGGAGACTCATCTCTTGTCTCTGCCTATGTGACTTTAATTGGCTCTCCAGCCAACCATGCTTGACCAAACATCGTCTCATGGCTCGTTTCACGTAACGCTCAGCCTGTGCCATCATCGGCACTGTTCCTCTTTGTCCTTTCGTCATTTTTCCACATCAAAATAACATCTGTTAGCCTCTGCACAAACACACCTGACAGACACAGCTGATGTCTGGACAAACTCCACCGTTCCGACCATAAACGGCAGAAAGCCTCTGATGTTGGAGTGCAGTGGCAGATCGGAGCACATCTGGGTGGGGAGAGCGCTCTCTGCTCCAGATGTGTGTTTTTAAGAGCTGCGGGCCGTGTCACACCTGGACACCGCAGACATGCATAACAACAAAAACAAGAGATCCATGTTGCTCATAAACATGACAAATCAGGGAATCTGTTGCTCTGACATGATTTCTGTCAGGTTAAATGGTCTGATGTTTGGATAGCAGTCTGATCACCTTCACACACTGCCTAGGAAATGATTTGTCTAAATATACACCACTTTGATTTGATTCTTCCCCTCTCTGTTTCCAATCCTTTTTAATCGCACCGAGGCAGGCGTGCAGGCAGGGGGAAGTTCTACCTGTGCGACCCCAGGAAGGGAAAAAGCTGAGGACCCTCCTAATGACTTAATTGAGCTAATTACCAATGATAAGACATCCAATCAGCACGCTGGCTTCCCGAAGGCTCTTGTTAGGAGCTAATTAAAGAACCAATCACAGCAGGGTGAGTGATGGCGCTGTGTCACAGCGAACAAGCTCTAGATAGAAAACAACATTTCTGTGCAACACTATGCTTGAGATCTCTAAGTGCACAAAACACAGAAACATAAGCACTGACCTCAGGGTTCCAGGGTGCAATTGTTAAACTAATGTTAAACTTGTTTACATCTTGCGCTTTCATCTTGTGCTCAAAGTTACTCTAAACATCCCATATGGAAGAACAACAGACACCACCAGCTGACAACAGACTTACAGGACAGAAGGCTGTCCCAAATGCTGCAGACTTTAGAAGTTGTGCCTTAGTGAAGACCCGTCTCCTGGTATATCATAGAGTTTATGGAGCCATGATCAACACAGAACAGAAACTTAGCCCACAGCACCACACGTCCTCCAAAGCACAGTGTGCACAAACCTTTGTTTTGTTCGGATCGGTCTCCAGGTCCAGTTAAAGTATTAAAAGTGGTGAATAAACTCCACACTTTTATGGTTGAGATGTTTGGACAAGAAAGTATGTAGAAAGAATCTAAAGATTTCTATGGAAACTTTTTAGGTTCAAGATATGATTCCTGTAATGAGATTTAAGTTTACTGTGCATCACGGTGCGTTTCTAGTTCAATGTTTGTTTTTTGTTTTATTCTGCTGGCCTTCCTTCAACAATTAAAATACCATTTATCCTCGTTGTAAATCTGCATGTGGACCAAAACATTTTGCCATCAGATAAAGTTTATTTCTGTTAGTTATAATCGTTGTGTAAACATTTTCATCACAGCTCTTAGTTGCTATAATAATCCTGACAGAAACTCCTGCCTCATCCTTTGTTTCCTCCCTCTTCCTCGAGTTCATCCATCCCTCCCTCCCCTCCTGTCTTCCAGGGGTACCATTCATGCAGTGAGGAGTCCTCCCCCAGTCACTCTCTCAATCTAGGCTCCACGCTGTGCAGGTTTAATTGCAACAGCACCCTCGTGCGCTGGTTGGGCACTGCTGATGTGTGCTTGAAGAAGGAGAAAGAGGGAGTCCTCCTCGGAGTGTTCAAGGATAAGCGGCAGGGTGCCAGGCCACCTTCCTCTCTCTTTTTCCACGTTGTTTTCCATTTCCTCTCCTCATGCTTCTCCTCTCATCCCTCTTCTCTTTCTCACTTTAAACAAACAAGTACAGAAAATGTGCCTCCAGCTTCTTCGTCTTTCCTCTACCTGTCTCTTATCATGCCCATATTCTCTCATTTTACTCACCTCTTTCCTGGTCGTACCTCCCATGATGCCCACTGAGACTTCCTGTCGGAGCGCCGTGCTCCTCGCTCCCCTCCTTAATCAGCTGTCAGATATCAAACACTCACCCCTTCCTCCTCTACGCCCTGCCGAGTTTTCCGGCTCGGCTTACACATAAGCTCTATGTCTAAACGAATACAGGCCAGAGTGTTTTTTGGGGTCAGTCCACATCCATAAACTTTCTGTTCATAAGGACTTTACCTTCATCAAGCAGAGATAATGTTTGTCAAAGGATGTATGAAACTCTAGGAAAGTCTTTTTGGTGTTTTATATTTGGTCATATGGATCTGTACTAACAATTTTGCATCATTATTCAATTATAAAAACCAAAGGGAAGAAAACAATAAAAGCTCTGGAGAAGTTTAAGAAACGTTTACTTCTTGCTGAGAAATAAATAACTGTTAATTAACACTTTAAATGGTTCAAATTATACACATGATTAAAGCCGCATTATACAGAAGCAGTTTAAACCTCACATATTTCATTTGCTTCTCTTGGTTGCATTTTATTTATTAAATAAAAAAATTGAAATTACATTAAACACCGGTCCCACAAAACACTTGCAAAAAAAAACATGGCAGACTAATTCTATGGAGCACATCGCAGTAAAAAAAAAGGTTGAAAAATTACCTATTTCAGTTTTACAGTAGAAAAAACATCCTTGATATTTCAGAGTAGTTAGAAACTGTTTATTGAAGCAACACTGATGCCTTTCCTTAAGAACAAGTGCTGATATATTGACCCCAGAAAAGATAACCTTAAAAGCAGGCTGCAACATTCTCAAAAAGGTTTTTAAAAAAACTAAAATGTCCTCACATGACATAGCAGGTTCCCATACTCTATATGTTATTGTCTGCATAATCCAAAATTTGAGGAGAGCAAAGTGTTAGATTTTAGAAAATATGAAGAATGGAGTGAAGTTTACCAGTGGAAACTCTACAAAACCCAGAAGACCCTGATACAAACTGTGCAGCATGAAAACTAAAGTATCACGGCTTCTAAAGCTCATAAAGATCTCACACTGTGCAGGTAAACGCTCTGATGCGATGTTATGATGGCCGACTAAATTTCAAACATGTTTGATTTTCTCCCGACCCTGTATACTACACAACGCACGACGAGGCTAAAATTCGGCCCGATCGAAAAAATCTCACACGACTGGAGAATCGGTCCGAAAATGGCAAAGAAATCATACAGTGTAAGCCTGGCTTAACTGATTTATAATGTCCTTGAGAGGTTTAAGGAAAGGATGAAATTATAAAAAAAAAAAAAAAAAAAAAAAAAAAAAAAAAAAAGCAGAAGCAAAACTGGACTCTGCAGCGTGACAATGACACAAAAAAAAAACAATAATAGACCCACCAAGAACCTGCTGAAGGTTTAAAAAAAATGCAAATTCCAGGAATAGTAGAAGCACAGATCCCAATTTCATCGACAAACAAGCTGAAGAAGGAAGAATCACAAACATCTGAGGGCTGAGAGTGAAGAGTGGTGGAAACTTTCCTCAGCCTTATTTCTAGTGGTGTTGAAACAGCAACAGGAAGAGTCACTGAAGGGATTCCAGCTAAGTCTAGCAAAACGATTGTTCAGATCAGTGATGAAGTCACTCTTATCCACATACAAACTTTAGATTAGTCGTTAACGTGAACTTTTAATGAAATCCACTGATAGTTAAACATTCAGCTGTTTTCATGTAAATAAAAAATCAGTCTGTCCAGGATGATGCTCTGTAATTGGAACAATATACGGTAATAATCTGAAATGATTTCTGTTGAAAAGACATTATTAAAATGATTTGTTTGGGCCAACATTAAGGAAAAAAGATTTTTCCATCATTAGTCAAGAACCTTTTTCAATCTTAGGTCCTAATTGGGAGTCAGAGGTTTCCCTTCATAAATAATCGACTCCCAGTTTGGGAAAATAATGTGGTAATTCACTCAGTTTTAAAAACCAAGCTTCCCTGATATTCATGTATACAGATTTTATTCTTGTTTGGTTTTACTTTCTTGTTGTGTTTTTTTTTACCATATCCGTGCTTATTTCCTATTTAGTCTTCTCCCTGTGGAGATTGTTGGGTAATGTCCAGACTACACTGAATCTAATACCCAGAGTAATGGATTTAAGGCTTGGCTTTAAAAGGCACTGCCTGTTCAAATACCCCAAAATGTTACAAGTCTTCAATAGAGTCCTGTTGGATAAATTAGAGAGGATGTTTGGACGTGATAATTTAGTCCATGTGGGTTTCATCTACGCTCTCAGCAGCTTCTCAGATCATGATGATGGAGAGTCAGTGTGTCTCTCTTAATGACAGCAAAACACTCGCCCACCCTGTTTGTCTGTCAGCGTTGTTTGCGCGCTGTCACGTCAGCGTGCAAATGATTTATTAATTCATTCGTCTCCTAATGTCCTGTAGCTGAGGGAGAAGGAGCCAGAAGAGGCGTCGAGAAGCGTTTGAAGGGAGGAGGAAGAGGAACTGGGAGAGATAATGAGAGCGGGAGAACCGATGGCTACGACAGAGAGATGAACGGGCGGTCCGAAGTGAGGGAAAGACAGAGGTAGCGGCGTCTAATCACCTCTGCTTCTGCTGCCTTTTTCCAAGAACACAAACACATACTTGTCTTAATGATTAGTCATTAACCAATGAACCCACTGGCAGACAGACAAGCAACAATAAATCTAACAAAGCCTCTATCGATGTCATGCAGGAATAAAAAACAATTAAAAAAACGCACCTCCTCTGACCAAACACTGGGTTATCATTTCTGTGATGTTGGACAATAACCAGCAGGGGAAATCCTCAGCAGGGACGCTGGATGAGGAAGAATGAACAATTATTTTCTGTTTTCATCATCTGCAACTTTTCTTTGTCCAACTCTACAAGAAAAAAACTGGACAGGCCTCATGATCAGTGACGCAACAGAAACCCCAATGCCTAGTCTCTAAGCTGTATTCTGTCTTATCTGGGCACCTGTAGAGTCACAGTAGGAGGTAACTCTGCTGAGTTACGCTATCATCATTGTTACAAAAAAAACACTGGTATTATCATTAGATGGATTGTTAAAGCTAATCAGCTCCAAACCATCATGAAAACCCTCCCATCTCCACCAATCTTGCATACAGGCTGAAAATGTTTCCCCTACTTGATAAAATACCCCAAACTCAGGAAAGGTGTTTGCGACGATTAGTTCAGTGGCTCCATGCAGCTCCGCCACAGTTACCATTTACCCACTTGGCTGTTCCTTGTCCAGTCTGTCCGTTTAAACAGCCAAAGTCGAGGGTCGCTGTCCTGCAGGTTTTAGAGGTTTCCCTTATTTAGCACAGTTGATTCTGATTATTACAATTCAGAAAAAGCCTGTTAATCGACTATCAATAAAAATAAGCTGTGCTGGGGCAGGAAATCCTCTAAAACCTGCAGGACAGTGACCATAGAGGAAAGACTTTGGGCAAGCCTGGTTTAGGAGGTCATCCACAGGGATGGGTAACGAAATCCTTACTTTTATAGGAACTGACTGGATTCAGTCAGTACTACCGAGTACCTATTTATGTAAAATTAAATGGTATACCATATTTTGGTACTAAACGGATCATTGTGACACAGAGGGAGTGGAAGAATGGGAAAATGTCCATGCTGGACATACCATCACACCATCTTCAAAAGCTACAGCTACAGTAAACTAAGCCAGCATGGCTAATAGAGAGTTGTTAAGTGGTTAAAATGCAGATTCAATGCAAATTTTATTTGCTGCTATATTTGTGACACAAACTGCATATTCAGGGGTGGGAATACTTCTAATCTAAGGAGGTACCTGCTCAAGTGCAAGATTTTCCTCAATGTTGAAGACTACATACTTTTCGACAGACCCAGCTCTATGGCTAAACTGCTACAACCATTAGCATCTGTTAGCAACTCATTGTCTGTAGCCAGAAACAAGGGAGGAAAAATGTTTGATACATTTGGTGACAGAGGCAGCTTCAGTTCCAACGCAATGCATCATCAAAAACTGTCTGCTCCAGGAAAGTAATCAATGTATAAGATGACATGGCATGGTAGAGAAAATCGGTGATGTTCAGAACCAACACCGGTTCCCAGGTCAGGGCACCAGTACCGTATCAGTTTGAAAGTTAAATGTACCCATCACTAGGCAAGTGCTGGACTTTAAGTACCAATCGGGTTAACTGTTTTTTTTATATAGGGGCATCCGAGTGAAGGGGGCAGAATAGGAATGCATCCCTTATTGTTAAGGTTTTAAATTGTAAAACTTTTTTATATCTACATTTTGCTTCCACTTCATAATTCAAAGCGTTGCAGTGCATCTGGTTTGGTTGTCTATATCGTTTATTATTACTAAAATATTAAGCTCCGTATCCAAGGTAAATCCCTTCTTTGGTACCCATAGTTTCTAATACATTTTCTTCTAAATTAATGAAAAATCATAAGACTCTAGTCTTGACCTCTGAGAACGATCGAAAATATATGTAAAACCAGAACAATTATTTCCTCTTGCAAAGACATAACGTAAGATTTCTGAGGCCTCGTTCTGGTTCCTGAGCCCTTTGTTTTCCAACAGCTCCTCATCAGGAATCTGAGCTCTGTCTATTGTCCTGTCTGACTACACGGGGTTTCCAGGCCAGCAGAGCAGGGGCCGGGTCCCAGCGGCCCACTCCCACTGAGCTGCGGCGATGCTGACACGCATACACACAAAACCGGGTTTAAAACGACAACCAGACGTCCAACACATGCGGTTTATAACCAGAACCTGAAAACCCAATCCAGGTCCGCAGCTGTGCCAACATCTGACTGAAACTGATGAGGGGAAAGTGACACATGACTGACATCTGTGCAGAAACAATGAGCGGTCTGTTAAGGCAGTTAGACAGACTGGAATCAAACTGGAAACAGAGAATCAGAGGGAGGAAAGGAGGGAGGCGCTGCTGCAGTAAAGGGGCCCCCAGGGGCCCCATGGTGTGGGCTGGTCCATTCATAACATGGCAGGGGTGCATTCCTCCACCTCTCCCTGCTCTAACACATTAAAACCCAAACATGTGGACCAGTAAAGCAGGAAAACGTCTTCATGTTGTGCATGTAGGTGGTTTCTACAGCTACAGGTGTGTGTGCTGCCAGGTGTGAGCTGGATTATTATGCGTGTATAGTATGGAGTGTGTGGGTATGCTTCCAGTATTTAAACCACAGCAGAATGCTAACACAACACACATCAATGCTGGTGTGTGTGTGCACGTGTGGAGGCTGTGAAACGACACATGGGTAATCCATCCAGCACCTCACAGAGAGTGGGATGCAGCAGCAGAGAAGGTCGGACGAACGGATAAATGTTTGTTAAGAGGGGATGCTCCGCTTGGATCGCCTGTGCAGACAGTAAGACGGAGAGATGAAGTCTTTATTCTGAACCAGACGCTAGTTCAGTAAAACCAGTTTCTGTTAATACCCTTAAATCCTTTTAATAGGAATTATTCATCACCTCTAACTGGCCAACAGCTGTAATTCCAGTCAGAACTACTCAGTGGAAAATTACAACCTTTCAACGAGTTACACCTTCATACGTTCCTCACTAATAATGAGGCCATTTTATTACCGGTTCCTTCTGCCTGTTATGGCACTTCAGTGAGAATAAAAGGTCTGAAATCCACAGTAAGAAACGTTTTCTCTGCTCTGCCCCTGAACCCTCCTGAGATCATCAAGGTTTTTCGATCATCATCAGGCACATCGCTTGCCAGAGTCTCCACTCCATGATGGTTATTAGTTCCTTACAACCTGAACAATGAATGTTCCTCCTGTCAAGAAGGATGCCACCTCACGGATGAAAAGGTTAACAGTTAATGAATGCTTGCAGTCCCCATTTACTAATATTTAATACAACATTAAAGTCGGATTCTCGTCTGTCTAGAAGACCTCCTGTAGAGCGGGATCATCAAAGGTTCTGCTAAAGTATGAGGTTACAGAAGCTCTAATTAGAGATTATGATTACTGCATAAAAACTGCCATTTTACTTAATTAAAAGGAAAGTGGAAAAAAATTAAAGTTGATGCACTGCCTGTACATATGTGCCTTTACCTTCCAGCTCATGCTAGAACTATGATTTTAGCCCCATGGACTTTGTTCTACATGTATCCTTAAAGCTAAGATAGTTTTTGATGACTAAATGAGGAAGTAGTTTGTTTTATTTTCAGCTCTAAATCAAATCCCCTAAAATTAACAAAAACTACTGATTCCTTTAAATCAAAACTGATAAGGAATTTTTTTGTTTACAGCAGTTTTACAGTAGATCAGTGAATTAATGAACTGTTTGAAACTTTTGTTGTTCTTTAAGATCCATGTTTTCACATATTTTTCGTTTTGCTTATACCCCATCACCTTCCTTCTTTCTTATCAATGGATTCCTGAACAGGACTGAAGTAATTATATAGCTTGAAACCTTTTTTAAATCTCATGATAACAACATGAGGTCATAAATGTCACCATTATTCAGGATAAGCTACAGTTTGAGCCTACATGGTAACCCTGTTAGCTTAGACCAGTGTATAGACCTTGGTTTGGCGATCTATGCAAAGGAACAGTCTGCACCCTGTCATCATCCTCAGAAAATCAGATTAAAGAAAAAACTGGTTCAAATATTTACTGGAAGGTTGGTTTACTGACAGATTAGTGTAGTTGCTTTGGGTTTAGGTTGCTTTACTTTGGTGTATCTTTGAAATAGGAATAGTGAAAAAAAAAGCATTACTGAAAGATTCCCTTAGTGCCCTTTTTCCTTCATAATACCCTGGATTTTATTGGTCAATAAAACAAAAAAACTCTGTGGAAATGAATGTCGCCACAACTGAAAAGAAGTCGGTCAAACATCAATAAGGAGAACTGCTAATGATAAAAAAATAAAAATCTTTTAAGAAAACGTAAAGGTTTAATTATAAGAAATTAAGAAGAATAAATGGTGTTATATGAAACAAGGATTTTAATGAGTGAAAGCAACAGACCTGAATGTAGAAGAACATTTAAAGAAATGAACATTGAGGTTTTTCCTGTTGTGTGAGCGTGAGTAAATCTGCAGGTGATGCAGGATATAAAGATGATTCAAAACACTGAGAGTCATGTAAGATAAGAACATCTGCTCAGTGCTAGACTTTAAATGTAAATGTGAGAGTAATGAGAAAGAAGAGAGACGTCTGCTGAGAGGCAGAGCAGAGAGAGGGAGGGAGGGGGGCTTAAAGCCGTAATTTAACAAGAGAATAGATAGAGGAGTGATGGAGGGATGGAGCCAGGATGAAGGGGTGGGAGGACCAGAGGGGGACCTGATGAAGGGACGACGCGGGGGGGCTGCAGATCTAAGACGCAGCACTCCTCCCTGCACTCCTACCTAGGAAAAGAGGGATTTGCTCTCCCTAGGAGGGATGGGGAGGTGGAGGGAGAGGAGAAATGAGGAGAACAGGAGGACCGCTGAGAGAGAGGGAGGATTGGGGACAAAGGCAAAACAGATCAAGACAGGAAAAAAAGGAGATTTATCATAAAAATCATCCCCACCATGCAAATCCAGCAAACTGATGCTCAGGAGGATGTTTTAATGCAGAGAAGCCCTCACTAACACATAAACACAGTCAGATTCTCCTGCTGTCTGGGTCAGGACATATCTGAAACCGCACGCACTGGAAACAAGCGCGCCTCTGCATAAGGATTACATGGAAGTCACTGGCTTCATTCAAGTCATTTGTGTTGGGTGTAAACGCTCCATATGAAGGGTCAATGTTCTTTTTTCAATTCATAAAATAAATCCATAAAAATGCTGTTTTGGAAGAACAGCCAGAAACATACAAATGGACCTAAACAGTTTCTTTCATAACTGGCTTACTTGGAAAAGATTAGTTTGGATTTTTTTTTTTTTTGCACATGAAAGCTACACCCTTAATGCCCCTTTGACACTAGGGTTGTCAAAAGTATCGATACTGAAACGTTGTATCCGGATACAATACTCGTTTTTAAAAGTATCGATACAGTGCTACCACCAGTGGCACCTAAGCAGTCATCCAGCTAAAGTGCAGAATAGAGGAAAATGCACTTTCTGAACACTGTGTGATGGAATAATTCTGAGCACTTTTCAGTTTCAGACCTTTTTTTTGTAAGAGGTGCAGCTGCTGAGAATTGTTTTTGTTTCTTAACCGGTTTGGCTAGTGTCATTGTTATGTGTGCAAAGCATAGCCAAGGAAGGAACACTAAATTTTTATTTTATAAGTTTTTTATCAAGCTTGCGTAATATTGTGCACAGCATACAACCTCAAAATATTATTCTTATTGTTTATTGTATTTTATTTATTAATGAAAATATTTCTGTAGAATTTTGGAGTCTTTGTTTTTATCCTTGTGGTATCGAAAATGCTATAGAGTATCGAATATTTTCCATAGTATCAGTATCGAGTTGAAAAGTTAAGTATCGTGACAACCCTATTTGACACGATATTCTCCTTGATTTGAATGAAAAACAAAGAAATCCTGAATCCATATTTAGCATATCTGCTGCATCACAGAGGTTGTTTTCAGCACAAACCATTTGGATTAATTTGTTATTCAAAAACGTTTCTCCCAGAGCGTAGAGGACTGTTATAGGCTGCTGGCCTCCTCTCCTTGGTTGTAAAATGAACATCTGTAAAAGGAATCAAGGAATAAATGTAAGTGAATTGGATAAAATAGTAAATTACTTTTATTTGAGAATTTTGTAAAACTAATTCCTATTGTTTGTAGCACTACATCTATAGGTTTATTGAATATAAGCTAAATGAAATCCATTATATAAGATGATGAGGCGTCTTTTCCCAGCTTCAAAGCTCCAAACAGTTTAGTGGTGACGGTCACCTGCTGTAGAAAAGTGCTTTTAAAAACTCGCTGATCGGACTGGTAAAAAGCTCAGTTAGTGTTTGCTGCTTCTGATTTTCCACGTCCAGCATCTCCCATGTCAATGCACCCCACAGATGTCCTTTTGGAGAAATGCTGCTGAATTGCATTCTGGGAGATGTCAGGACTCTATATAATGTACCAGCAGGCCGCCACAGCTGCCACTCAGTAAAGATGCTGCTCACATGTACAAAGGATGCCAAGTGGCAAAGAATGCGAGCCACGTGCTTTAGAGAAGGAAGGACCGCCTCCTTTCAAGCAACATCCTACATTTTTTTTTTCTTTCAGTTCCTTGGGTTTGTGTTCTATAAATGTTTTCTATAAATCATTAGGAACGCAACACTGAAGTTTGGCAACCATGTGGTATATTTTCTTTTTTAAAGTTATTAAACAATAAGGATTGTTAGATCATAACTGAAAACTACACTAAAATTCAATTATTTAAATGTTTCTTATGTCTTTATATAAAAACTGAGGAGTTTCAGTGCTTTCATAGGTTTAATCTAAAACTGTTCCATGAAGATCACAGTCACGTTTCCACCATGAGTTCTGAAGTTTTATCACATGGTTTCCACCTATAACACCTTCACAATGTTTCTCGAATACAACATATACTTTATGTAGAGGTGCGACAAATAATCTGCTGATAATCCAAAGACGTTCTAGTATCCTCAAGATATCGGTGCCTCAGAAGTAAAATCCTAAAATTTACATTGTATTAATAGGCTGCTCCTTTTTGGCCACAGAGGGATGTTCAGAGGGGTGATGCATTACAATTAAAGTCCATTGTCAGCTTGATGGCTGAGTGGCAGCTTTAGTCTATTTTTACATACCGGTAATTGAACTGGTCCCTTATTCAAAGGGGTACATTTCTGCCCTGGAATGATTTTGAACATTGGCAAACAGTTTAGTTTTGTATACACTCTGTGTTTCTCCACTATATTCCCCTCATATCTATCCGGACCTGACAGCGAACAAATCAAACTCTATGCTTGACAGAAATTTCTAAACACAACAAGGAACCTTATTAAAAAGGTTCCTTGTCATGTCATTCAAATCTTATTTTCCCAAAAAACACGAAAAATGTTTTTTGTAACTCTCTGGTGCATCGCTTCAAGCCCCCTCATACTATTTTGCAGTCTTTCCCCCTAAACTCAAAACTCAATTAGTAAATTAGTTCCAGCTCGCTAAGCGATAAACAGCAGCCTGGGAGCCAGTAAACACACATTGCACACTCCATTAGGGCTCCACAAGCACCACATAACCTAAAAACCCCTGGCAGACAGGTACACACCAACACGCTTCTTCAGTAATTAATTTATTAGCTCACAAAGGACATAAACATAAACCTACAAACTCATCTCCAGGTATGAGCTACGCCCGGCCGTTACTCGGCTCTCGCCATCGTTAAGACAAAAGAGGGACGTAAAGCACACGACAAGAGCATCTGAGACCGACTTGCTTAATTTGCTTTGAGACAAGAAGAAAGCAAAAGAAAAGCAAAAGGGTAAAAAGCCTAAAAGATAAAACCTCCAAAAAAAAAAACTTTGCATCAAGTGCCTTTAAACCCCCTGCAGAGCGTTGACAAATGCGTGCGTGCAGCTCCAAAGTCGAGCGGAGCTGGTTAAAAGCAAGCTTTCATGGCCTTTAAAAATTAAACCACACACACTTGAGCTCAGTGGTGTATTTTGACAGTGTGTGATGACCGTGGGTAAAGCACTTAAGCTGCTGTAATTAGCCTGATCGCCGTGGCGGCTGAAGATGGCTCCTTTCATCCCCTCACTTCACAGACTGGCACGACACACTAAAACACACTCGCACGAGGAAAGAGTAAACACACATGACTGATATGTCTGTTACGTAGGAGCACAGAGCAGCGGGGGAGGATGAATTACACACAAGAACACGGGGAGAAGCGCCGACAACACACAAACAAAGTGTCTGACGTGAGAGGAGGGGGTTAACAGCAGCAGAAAGTAGGAAAAGCAGCTCATTCTTAGAGATGCACTAAAAGAGTGTTCTACGAGCTGTTAATCTGAGACCACTTCTGTTGGGCATTTAAATCACCTGTCGTCTTCTCTTTCTGTCACCTCTAGACATGAAAATAGGAGATGAAGAAGTCAGAGTGTGTTTACAGAAGATTGATGTCAGTAAAGAGGTTTGAAAAGCTGCAGGTGGCACCATTTTCTTACACTTTAAGGCTTTTATATGTAGCTAAATTAGGGCCATAAAGTTTATGCAGGAAAAAATAAACTACGTTGATATTTCAAGTCTTCATTTTAATGTTTTAAGGTTCATTTTCCATGTCTGTAAAGTTTGAAAGTTGGACATTCTGAATAAGTTTTAAACTTTTGGTTATTTCTCTGAGCATCAATCTCCAGATATGAGTGGAAACTTTAGTTAAAAAGCAAACATGTAACACAACAAACACACAGCTTTGATTTTTCACATTTCTATTTTGGCCAAATAAAGCAATAACTTTCAAGTTCCAAATATCGTTTAGCAAAACAGACAATTAAGGCAGGTAGGGTTGATCATTATAACCAAAGATGGACGATTCAGGTCCAGAAAAAAGATCCATGCCTTTTTTTCCTTCATCCTGTTCACTTCACACAGTGATTAATGGGTTCCTCAGATCTGGACCTTCCAAACTTCTGAGTTAGAAACATTACTGAAAGTCGGAAGTTTGAGTTAAAAAGTTGGTGCAAAAGGACCTTAATCACTGAATTCAAAACTAATGCTGATTTTGTATCTCTGTTTCTTTTTCCACGTCTGCTTCCGTCTCCTTGAAGCACCGTCGGCCTCGGCAGTTGGCTGCCAATACTGAACTTGGTTCTGCTGGAGGTTTCTTCCTGTTTAAAGGGAGTTTTCCTCTCCACTGTCACTACAAGCATGCTTGGTTTGAACCAATCTGACTTTATGATCTGGTTGAATTGTCTCTGTAAAGTGCCTGAATATGACATGTTGTGAATTGGCACTACTGTATATAAATAAACTGAAATGAATTGATGCCATTTCCATCAACAGAACCTGAAAATTTCTGCTTTGACTATTTGTCGCAGTGCTTTGCTGTGCATGTAACATTAGATCAGGACTTTGTTCTGGTGTTACTTGAAGGTGTTTCTAAGACGGTATACTTCAGAAGGATATGGACGGAATACAAAGTAGAATGGTGTTTTTGTCAATGTTATGCTTGTTACGGTGGCCTTAGAGACAATGGATAATATAAGGGTCCCCAAGCAGGAAACTGGAAGACATTTACCTCAGAGTTTGATCACAATCTTCTTTCTTTCACCAGATTGTCCTTCCACATTTGAGTTCCAAGTATCATGCATTTCGTTAATCCCTGTCTAGGTTGTAGAAAAATGGTTGTAAATAATCTCTTTACAGGCATAACGGAGTGAAAGTATTTCAGTTTCATCCAATTTGCTACCAAACCATAGTTACAGTTCCTTAAATAAAACATTTGTTTTATCAATTTGAGTTTGAAAACCTAAAATTAAAATTTTGTCCAAGGCTTAATCATTCAGATTCAAACCCACATATTTTCTGGTAGGATATTGAAATGGGTATAAAGATATCTATTTTGCAGAACGAGAAGAAATCCTAAGCTGAGAGGTACAAAAGTGGTTATAATGGTAGAGTAAAGTAGAATAAGGACCATAAAAAATAAATAAAAAGAAACTGGTGAAAGAGTCATAAAATGGAGGAAAAATGGCCAGAGAGTAAAATCAAAGCATCCGAAGAAAAGAAAGGCACGCAGTGGAGTCGAGCCAGGGCTGAACAAAGAGCTACAGTAACAGTCTGCTGGACTTACAGCTGCTCACACACACACATACCCTAAGCTCTGGTTAGAAAGTGTGTGTGTGTGTCAGCCGGCTGCTGTGAGGGTCCCCATAGGTGGCCACCCTTTCAGCAGTCCGACTGCCAACTCATAAACCCCCCCAACCTCAGCTCCTCCTGCAGAGAGGAGGAGGAGGGGGTGAGGAGCTCAGAAGAAGAGACAAAAAGGCAGAGAATTAGTGAAGAGCAATTAGAACATGATTTAGGAAAAATAGCTATGGTGAAATAAGACATGATTAGCTTATAGATAGCTTAATTGTTAATGGGTTAGGTTTGATTATGAGAGCAGCAATTTTGTTTGTTAGATGCTGTAAAGGCCGAGCTATTGTTAAAGAAGTGAAAACACTTCAAAAAAAAACTTTTGTCACTTTACTGTCATCTCAGTGAATGCAGCTAAAAACTGTAATAAAAAAAAGTCTGAAGACTGCTCAGACTTGTATTAATTAATGGGGTTCCCCTTAAAAATGAGGTGGGAAAAAAACAAATGCAATGCTTTTATTAGTCAAAGCAATATGAAAGTGAAAACTGCACACATTTATGTTTTATATTAAATGTGAACTTTTTGCATCAAATTTTGTAATAGTTTGATCCTTGTAAAGGTAAGGCTGATTAATACTCAGAAACCAGGCCGTCTGCATGTGTGTCACAGTTAACGCAGATATGCCCCCGGCCCTTCCGCAGACACTCTGGTGCACCTCTCCGACATTGTAGGTGACCACAGACAGTGCCGCAGACAGGAGGCCTCTGATTGGTCAGATTTATATCTGCCCTACACTATGTGTATTTCCTGTTTGGTAAGTTACCCGCTTGTTTTGTTTTTATGATCGCCATTGTGGAAAACGACTCGTGAAGATGGACCAGCTAGAAGAAGGAGGTGTTTGAGAACGCTGGGACCATTTTTCTACCTGGATCCCCGTTCTTTTTTGCCCTCATGTCGCTCCAATGTCACACAAACTTGCCCCTTGCATTTTTCCACTTCCTTACCGCCTCAGCCGTATCTAGACCCATGGCTACATCGTGATTGTCCCCCTTGCCATGTGCAGCGGAGTAACATAGCGCAGACCAGCGCTTGAAAATTGGAAATAAATCAAAAATAGCTGCGTCATACAAGCTCATTGCGACACACTGCCGCAAGAGTATAAACAGTCCTTTAGAAGTTGTTCTGGTTGCCTGTCCCAAGATAAAATGAACAGTAGCTAGAAAACACAGCCAGAATGGTTGAGTCAGGGCTGCAGAGCAGGTAATAGGAGATATCTGAAGCTACCACTTCTGGGTTTCCTGGCTAACATAGATAGCTTTTTTCACTGCCCTCTCAAACTGCCTGTCCTTTCTGTCTAAAATGTGCACATTGCCGTCAACCATTGCCTGTTGTCATGTCCTAGATTTCTGACAATCTGCACTGAAGGGAAATCATTTCTTATTACTAAAAATTTATGATTACCAAGAAACACTTGAAGATTACATAATTGTACTTCTTTTTTGTGGTAAATGTTGTACGTACTGGCCAATTTTCCCAAACTGTGTACACATGGCAATGATATTAGAAACTAAAGTTGGGGTTGCCCTTTGAACTCTGATTTTCAAGGACAGAAATTACGATTTCTGGGCATTTTTTGTTGCAGTTCTCTGAAAATCCAACTTCCAAGCAGAAAGCATACAGACTATTAGCAGCCAAGGCAACATCTGCAGTCCTGTGGGTAATGTTGCTTATATCAGTCGGCGGTATCTAAGCATCAGCAGGTTCATGACTAGTTGTGTAATGTTAAAAAAAATGCATGTAGTGTGCTGGGAAGAACCAACCTAATTCCAACAGTACTTTAAGCATTCCTCCATTAAGCTAAGCATCCTGCCTTCATATGTCTATGTGCACCTTTTCTTTGCAGTTTAAATTTCCCCGCAGGGATGAATAAAGTAAAATGAATTGAACTGAATTGTTACGTTGCTATGGTAACCTGGCCTGTCCACCGTCAGTTGTTGTGGTAATTGTCATATGTGAGGCAGCATTTATTGTTTATCTGAATGCAGATGGAAGTGTTTGTATGCATGTCTGGGTGTGTGTCTGTGTGTGTGTGTTCGTGGGGGGGGGACCACTGTGCCCTGAGGCGCTGCATGCTTAGCGGTGGGCTAACGGGCCGCAGAGCAGCCCTCGTCCTCGCCCTGATCGATGCGGTGTGTAGACCAGGTAAGCAACTGTGTGTCTCGTTAGCAGGGAGAAGCCGAGAGTCCAGGGACCCCCCACAACACACACACTTTATTCCCTGCCCAGGGACACACAGAGGTCCCAGCACCTGGACCAAACACACACACACAGTCACTCCTCCCTCATTTTCTGAGTCGCTTTCCGACACACAGCATGCATACAGAACGAGCACACACAGCAGTCCCAGAGCGCTGCAGCAGCACCAAGCTCAGAACACGCAGCCTGCACGCAAACAGATCCGGGGAAGATGATGCTTCCAGGTGTTTTCACTGTGGAGGAGATGCCACCAAAACAGCTGAGATGAAAGAAAAAGGCCCCTATTTTTACATTTACGTAGGTTATACTTACCTCTGGCTGTTTGTGTGCAGAGTATACATGTCAGCTATAAAATGTAACTGTTTCCCAGTGGTTAGTGAACTCACCAGACGGACCATCAAACTCAAAGGTGTGGTGTGTGGGTTTGAAAGCGAGTCCTGATTTTTAAACATGTTAGAGTTTATAAAAAAGGCCTGTGTTGCTGTCAAGGGCACTTTTAATTACAACAGCGGGGGTTCCAGGGTCTGTGCTTTATAGACAGTTGGCGCTGATTAATCAAACAAAAGCGTCCAAACTTTGAAATACAGCTACAAAAGTAAAATGTCTGTCTCTTATTCTTTGTATGTTATCAATGGAAGAAGAAAAAAAAAATAAGGACAAAATGTGAAAAATTTGGAAAAGTTGTAAAAATGAATACAAGTGGAAATGTGCAAAGTGAGGCTCTGCATCATCTTTTAGATTATCTCCAGGTATCCAGGCCAGATGTGTACACAACAGTCAATAATGAATAATAATAATGGGAGGAAAACTTTCATGCATGCATAAACATGCATGCTTAATATTCACTCATATCCTGATGGTCAGAAGATGAAACCCAGCAACAACATCAAAAATAAAATGGTAAAAGATGGAGATATTTGCACGCTTATTCCAATACGTAAACATCAAAAATAGTGTTGGTTCCTGACTTACAGGTGTAACTTATCTATTAACTGTAAAAAGACAGAAAAGCTGTGATTATTTGTGTCTACATCATATTAGGTGCTGAATAAAATTTTAAGAATCGACGTAAACACAAGCAGATATACTTCGACGAAATCTGTAAGAAAGGGAAATGTAGAACACTTTTTTTTTAGCTAGCCGATTAACAGGAATAAGAGGAAGGTATGAGAGAATCTTATTTCATCACGATTGAAAAAAAAAACTTTTCAAACAAACCTGGTCCTCTGTGACAAAGTAAATACCCCCCACACTTTGTCAGATTGTGTCACCCTTGGCAACCAAAGTCTCATCAAAAGTTTTTTGCTGACTGGCGACGAGTCTGTTATCTCACTGCATGCTTTCTTCCATGACCAAAAATCTGGAAAGCAGCTTGTGAAGCAGTTTCTCACAAATTGAATGTGAAGCTTTTCTGTCTACTTCGTGTTGTCAGGAAGGTCCTTCCGAAGAAATTTGATTCTTTAAGTTACATCTAGACAATTCAGGTGGCTAGTGATGCTGAACCCCAAATGCCTAATACTAATGCTTACCTACCTTTATTTGTAAGTTGCTTTGGATAAAAGCGTCTCCTAAATGCATAAATATAAACAAATATGGAGGTAATTAAACCAATTAGGGCTAGGGTGAATTCCTATCTAGAGCCAGATTGGAATGAATGCTTATTCCTTTAATACATTAAATCCTTATTTGAACATAGCTTTTTGCATTTACTCCAGTTATCTTTTATAATTTCAATGTTTAGTCATAATAAAGTAAAAAAAGAAGAACAAGAAATCTGTAAGGGGGGAATAGGCTGCACTGCTCTAATGACAACTCCAAACATGCCGACATATGCTTGTTCTTTTGTCAACAGGTGGAGGAGAACTTAAGCTGCTCTCATTTTTCTTTGTACTCCATAATTAACGCCAAACTCAGGTTTATTTCCTCCTGCAGAGCAGAAATGATAGGACTTTTGGGACCCCACACACACACACACACACACACACACACACATACAAAAGCAGCATCATTAAAAACAATTTTCGCACATTAAATTACAACATTAAGTAGCTAACGGCTACAGCAGCACCGAGCTATTAAACTTTATGATCGTCATTACACGCGGCGATTATAGTTTGAACACTCAGACAGCAGGAAATGTGCAGTGAAGGTGATTTAGATGGATGCACTGAAATGCATCATGTCATAATTTCATTCAGCATCATTCATATATTTTTTTCTTCTGACACTGACTACACACCATTCCAACAAATGTCAATTCTACAGCTTCATTAATCCTCCCAGTATGCAGCAGTGTGAAAGCGAGACAATCTGCTAAACCAAAGACATCCATCCAGACAGAAATAAGAAAGAGCTGGGCTGAAGGAGAGAAGAGAGATAAAGCAGAGAAAATGGAACAAATGACCGCGGAGACACAGAAGAGCAGGAGTCTGATTGGATGTGTGTGCAGTGGCATATATTGGTGTGTGTGAATAATACGGGTCCATGGGGAGGACAGCATGCTGCGGTAATGAGCAGGACACACATCGATACCAAATATTGCTTGTGGGAAGTTATCGATCCAACAGCCGTTTGTCTAAACCTTAATCAAGGAGCAGGAACTCTCTGCAGAGACGACTGGCCAGTCGGGCAATCAGAGATGGACGTAAATAGGTCCTATAAAAAGCAGTGCAACACTAAAGGCTAAGAAAATTAAATGGAAATGATAGAAAGGAGCCGGATATTATATGTTTTGCTATCCTTACTTATGGTGGCGCAGACTAAGAGGGACATCTGTGTTGGCGATCCAGCACTCACCGTCACACAATTAACTACTTGGTGGTAAAATTTAGCTCAGCAGGTAAAAAGTCTCAACATTGAACTGTTTTCCATGTGACACAGAGCTGTAGGAATGGTTCACAGTACAGACAGCAAGCTTCACTCTGTGGGAACCTTCAGTTTACAGGTTAGTGTAACTGAAATGTCTCATTCAGTAAAAACACAGAACTTCCATGACAGTATTAAACCAATTAGGTAATGCTCTGTTTCCAAACTTTCAGAACATTTGGTCCAACATTTCATTTCTTAAGGCCTCTAATAACAAACCTAATTCTTTGTGACCTTGGATGGAACAGGATGATTTGTAAGTCAGCCCCAGGTTCTGGTTAGTCCAGTTCTGTCCCATTCTGAACACCAGACAGTTTCCTATAAAGGCTCACAAAGACAAAAATAACAACCCACCCCCCTCTACCCCAACCACAAGACCTCTTCTCTATTGAAAATTTCACATCTCCTCGTGCACTCCCGGGTATATGCACTCACGGATTCCCATCCTCCTTTTTTTGGTGTCACAGTGTCAGATATTCCAGGTTAGGGAGAACACTGGGGAAATTACACTTCTGCCGATGCCCCGAGCACTGTGTGTACAAGACAAAAAGGAGAAGAGTCCAGGGACTCCCAGGGGTAAACCTGTTACCTCGAGGGGGGGTGGACAGACAATGAAGAGGATGGGAGGGTGGGGGGTATGATGATGGAGTGCAGGAGAGCTGCAGGGATTAAAGATGAAGAGGACAGAGGAACAGAAGCCAACTCTGGCCGAATACTCAAGCAGTCCCTTCGCTTCTCATTATGTGAGAGAGGATTTCCCATCACCGGGTCCAAGACGGTCTCTGCTCGGATGCATCACCAACTCTAACCTACGTCTGCTGCGCCGGCTGACGCAGATGGAATAAAACATATCTGTGTTTGTTTGTGTAGAAGAATCCAGCTGGAGTCAAAGAAGCCTCAGTGATACCGCTGATCTCTTTGTTTGGTGAAAATATTATCCACGATTAACTGTCTGTTAACCCAAACAGATGGATGCTAACCCCACAGCTCATCTGCTAACTCATCATCACTTGAAACTTGAACAAATAGCCGGACTTCAGTATTTCACCTCCATCTGCAGATTCAGAATTGTCCAAGTTTTCCTGCAGTAGAAATCCTAAACAAGTTTTGAATGTCAATTTTTGCAATGTGCTGTTAAATTTTACTTCTTTAGGAGAAGGAATGTGCTTCCACGATTTCTGTAAGTACTTGATAAAATGAAGTGTCTGAATCCTCCTACCATGGCCAAAGATTTTCAGCTTCTCACCAAAATTCAACCTAAGCAGTTAAAATGCATCTCCTTCCTCTCAATTATTTGGATTATCGCTGCAGAAAACTGCAATAACAAAGGACTGCTGCTATTCACTATCTGGGAGGATAACATGTCCAAAGTATGGGACAATCACACAATGTATATCGATAATATAGTGCAGCTGCCTTACACTTACCTCATTATATAACTAAACATGTTATAAGTCAGATTGACGGGGAAAGTTTATTCATATGAAACGTTTCAGCAATGATATCAAACGAACATTTTCCTGATATGTAGCAGCCCTCATCTAATCAGTATAACTTTTTTGAGCATTCTGAAATAGCCTTGAAAAAAACGCAAAGCCGCTTCATTAGTCTATTGTTTTTGCCTAACTTCTTTCTTTATTATAATAGTTAAACTGAAGTTGATAAAAGCTGTTCATGATTGTCTGACTGCCATCTACCAGAATTAGTTTTAGTAGTAGAATTAGTTAGTCTTTGGTCAAGTCTCCTGACTTGAATAAAGGCGCCATATAAGTACATGCCATTTACCATTTAGTTTTGGTCACTGTGTTCTTGTCACAAATTTCCCATTTTAAAGCATTAGTTTTAAAGCATAGTTTTCTTCTAGGATTTTTCTTGCCACCAGTCTTGCACTGATTCATACCAACCCTGGGGATGTCTGAACCTGCTTTGTTAATTTCTGTTATATATTTTTTAATATATATATAATTTAATATTTTTTCCTACAGTCCAACCAGAGCCCACAGTAAGCACTGAGTGACCTACCTATCAGTTATTCACCTGTTAGTGTTTCTTTATTTTAATGAGATACACATTAGAGCAAAGGTCATGATGTTTTCAATAAGAATGTCTCCATTCAGTTTGTGTGCTTTCTGTCTGGTAATGTTGATATATATATATCTGTATTTTTTGTGTAAATAAAAGTGAAGGCTGTTGGTTGCGAAGGTTAATTATCCTTATAGAAATAAAAATAAATTAGGTCTAATAACACTTCTAGGATTAACTGTTTTCCTTGTATTTGATATATCATTAAAAATGACCTAATAGGGCTTACATGTGTTATTTTTCCTTGTCTAAACAGAGGTAAAAATATATTTAAATAAAAAGCAAGCCATAGTGGTATACTTATGGCTTTGGATAATAGTCAGAAAAAGAATAACTAGATTTGTATGTAAAAATTGATCATTGATGATATTTATTTATGTGCCTTTGAAAAATTCTCATAGGAATCTTATTTAGGTTTATAAATGTAATTCTAGTGATACAATTGATAAGATATAAATAGTCACTGTTTAACTAAGAGGCATTTTAAAAACTATATGTGGGTTTAAAAACAAATGGACTGCAACTAACGATTATTTTGCAAATGGATTAATCTGTCAATAATGTATTTGATTATAAAATCAGAAATCCAAAGGTTCCTTAAAGAAGATTTTTTATGAAATTAAACTAGGTGAAACAAAAAAAACTTTCCACTTGAGCTGTTCTTGATAGAGCATATTGACAGCCAAAAACATTTTTTTAACTTAAATGCAAAATGTCTATATATTTTTTCACAATTTTGATATAATTACTGTTTTAAGTTGTTTTCTCTTTCAGCTAAAAGCATATTTTACAGTCTCTGTACTCCAGTTAACAATTATTCAATTACAAAATTAGTTGATTATTTCAATAATCGATAAATCACGATTAATCCAATAAATTTTCTTAGCCCTAAAAAACAACAATTCTATAGGATTCAAATAACATTACTCCTAATTTGCTCTTTTAGTTAAAGCCTTTCCAAACTCCAATGAAATTTGAGGATTTCTTTTCCCCTTTAATTACAGCAACAAATGCAGATTTAAATGATCCAATATGTGCTTTTACCTTCTTCTAATGACAGTATAGCACATAGGTTTACAAAAAGTAGAAGTCAACAGTTTACCAAAGTAAAAAGGAATGAAGAAATACTGCAACCGGCGGCTCGGTTGTCTCAGTGACACACTGACGCAGTCAAAGCATGTCACCGGCCCGGTCTTTAGCGCCACTCCATGTGACTGACGCAGGTGCCTTTGTTCCACCTTTCCTACGGCACTAAAAGCTCGGATTGAAAGTGGAATGGTGGGAGGCGTTTCCAGAGCCTTTTTTCACAAAGCTGAATTGCTTTTTGGCTCCACGGTAAGTCTGACACAAAGTGGCACCGGGAATCAGACCTGCGGCCCCACTCAGAGCTGCCACGGTGGGCTGGCACAAAGCAAACCCACACACACCGATACGCCGAACGCCAATCATGCTATAAATACACACAATTACTGCCAATCACAGTCTTTTCCTGTCACACACTCACAAACACACATATCTGACCTGCGGACACAGCGGCGCTCCGACCTCAGCCTCTCCTTCACCTCAACACATCTGTAATTAGACTCTGACAAGAGACGGACTGAAACCAGGTTGGTGCTTCAGCAAAGGGCGCTTTCTTGTTCTACATTATATGATTAGTTATTATGATCAGGATGGAAGCCTTTTACTATGTGGTTCAACCTATTAAGTCTAAATAAGATGTTTTGCTTGACCTGAATAACAGCCGTTCTAAACTTGGTTGCTTGTTGTGACAGAGATTGTTTTTAACCACTTTTAACCATAAACATACCATCTGATTGAGATCCTGACATTTTGTCAGACATATCTTTAAAGTCCTTTACCTGATGTCCAGCCCTACACTCAATTCAATTCAATTCAGTTTATTTATATAGCGCCAATTCAGAACAAATTCATCTCAAGGCACTTTACAGTTCAACCAGATCATTCAGCTCGAAATGTGAAAATATTTCTCCAGCTATGACAGTATGATTCCCCATGACTGGAACCATGTCTTTTTTTCCATTTAGCTGCTGCTGTTGATTCTGGTTTGGCTTTTTTTGATGTATTCAAGTATGCAACAGTTACACTTTCTCTCCAATGCTCTGCTCCATTCCTTTGTCTAAATGGATTCATATAGTTATGTAAGATCAAAGATAAAAGGTCCAGTAGGGAACCAGAATTCTCCCTCCCCAAACTACTGTCTTGAGCTGGGAGATCCTGTGATTATTTTCAGACCAAAAGAGACATAGACCTCCTCAACAGAGTTGCACATCTGCTTTAGTCCAGAGGAATGAAGGGAATCAAGAGGCATCTTAATGTGCATTGTATTTTTCCTAATTAGCAGGGCAATAATCAAACACTGCCATTTGGAACTGGTTCAGCAACTTTAGGAGCATGGTCGAAAAGAAATTTTCATCCCAATCTCAATTTATAATGGAGGCCTAATAGAAAAGTCTTGGTCAGAGTGAGACATCTATTCTGGAATGTCTATGACTCTACATCCCTACAATTTAGCTTTTCCTCAAGAGTTAAAGTAGTTATATTCTTTGCTGGTAAGCAAAATTGGTTCGCCAAAGATGCGACTTGAATGTGTGACCAGTGTGCTGAGTTGCCTTTTTCTCAGTCTGCTTCATGATGGCTTAATTAGACTGGACGCTGGTAAAATATCTGGCAAGAATAATGACATTATATGTAGGACAGAAAGAAAAGTTTAAAACAGTGCAGGGCAGTTGCATCTAGGACACGCCCGGCTCCTCCACTATAAAGAAAAAACATCTGGATGGCATCCAAAAGCCCCACGCATCAGCACACACAACACACATATATAAACACGGTGCACAGACTCTAATGAAGCCCCGGTAGTGACGGAGAGCAGCAGGGAGCGGCGCGGATCGCCGAAGACGTGCGTGCGCGGGCTCTCGTCAAAGAGCGCAGAAAGCCTTGTGTGAGCACATGCAGGTCTCCGGCGGGATAATTATGGCGCTCCTCAGCAGCTGAGCGTGCCAGATGTACTGGGAGAAGGAGAAGGAGGTGGTGGAGAAGGGAGGAGAGGAGGAGGGAGAAGAGGAGGAGGCACGGCACAGAGCAGAGAGGGAGCCCAGCACCAGGAGCAATGCAGCAGGGATCATGCGGAGTTTCATGCAGATACATTAGTGGGAATGCTGTATATCTATACATATAGTTGCAAATATGGAAATGTGTAAGTATGCAGATTTCCAGATGGATGTTTATTTTTCGTTGGTACAAATGTGTGCATATTTGGCATGAAGGATATTGTTTCCTGCCATCCACCATTAGCAGGTTGGCTCAGTCACAAATGATCCATCTCCCATCCAGGAGGATGAAGAGGGACAGAGAGCAGGAGACAGCATTTTTTGTATTTCTTTTTGTTTGAGAAAACAAAAAGGATTACATAAAAGGAGAAGAAGGGAGCACCTCTCAGTTTTCCTTAAACTATGCAGCAGATTTAACAAGACAAAGCTGCAGAAAAACAGCAAATCATAAACCCACCAGAGAACACACCGTACATCCAGGTGACGGAGCGCTGTAGGTGAGGCTTTTATTGCTATGTACGACAATGTGCAGCAGTTGAAGACACCCTGCTACTTTATCCTCCGTTATCCTGCTTTCAGAGCTTTATTATTGCATTATGGACATGCTTTGAATACAGTTATGGCAGAAAAATGCAAAAGAAGCCTCAGAGACGCTGTGAGATCTTCTGTTTGCATATAGAAAAAGATTTAATGCTGCCTCTGATCAGACAAATGTGTTCTGTATTCATATAAAGTAAATCAGAGTATTTTGTCAAGCAGCATTCGGAATAAGAAATGTTGAATGTAAAAACAGTGAGCCTGTAGCTTGAATCAATTCAGTTTATGCTTTTAAAATTATAGAGAAAAAGACAATGAATCCTATTCCTACCAATAAAATTCCATCAGTATAGACAAAAACTCTAATCTAATCTGAGAAAAAAGAAAGTTGAGTTCACTTTTTAATGCCAGTTAGTCAGAAGAAAAGCCAACTGCAATGAACTAAATAAACAAATGTACTAACTTTTTTTTTTTGTTGTTTTTTTTTTTGTGTGGACATATGTTTTAAGAAAACATTTACTGTGTGAACTACCATATTGTAGAATGGGCCATGTGAAGGACAACTTTGAACAACTTTTAAATGCAAGAGAGGTTCGGTCTAGATATCTGCATCCGCTGCTGTGGATGAACATTTTAGAGAGTCTTCATGTGTTGTGTGCTTCATGTGGGACTACATGAAGGCTGTTAACTGATAAGCTTTCCGAAACAAAAGATGGCTTCCTCATTAGATGAGAACTTCAAAGACCAGATCTCAGTAACTGGCTAGTATGGTCTTATGTGTCTTAATTCTTAGTCTTAGAAAATCCAAGTCATGTCTCAAATTTTTAGATGAGTCTCGAATAACTGAAGAAAAAACCTTTTTTATTAAAGTCTTTTAATTTAGTCTCTCTAAAGCGCTATGCAGCTGTAATCTAAAAATGAGAAAACGGAGGGTAAAAAAACGAGGGCAGTGGGTTCCGCCTATATTGCCGGCTTTGTCACCTTTTCACCCAGGGGGTTAGAGCAAAGCACCCTGGGAAATCACAGCAACAGGGAAAGGGATTGATTTATTCAGGGTGAGGTGTGTACAAGCCTCTGTGTGTGCATGTTTTTGTCAGAAGGCCTTTGTGCTGCAATAAAGAGACATCTGTTTAGAGGCAAAAGATAAAAGCAGCAGTCTACACCCTTGTATTAACATTTCTCTCCTCTTCATGCTATCTGTTTCCGTCTCCCATCTTCTGTTGTGTAATTAAGATCCAAAAGAACATCATTCAACCTCTCACAGCATGACTGAGGAAAACACTGCCTGCTGTGATGGGGCCTGTTTTAAACCATCCTTTATTAAGTTGGATTCTACCTGGAAACATCAGCTAAATTAGAGCCTAAATCATGACGATTAACTTGTTTTTGTGAAACTACAATGAAACAAGAATCAAACATATTTGATTTTGATTGAATGTGTTTGGTTTTTAAAATGACTTAAAGCATTTAACTCCAGAAAATACAAAGGGAGGGAGGGAAGGTGTGTAGGAATGAAGTAATGTATAAATGTTGGTTTAAAGGTCTTCTGTCCTGCTGTTACAAGCCCTCCAAAGTCAACCATGGGCATACGTATGCTGAAATGTTTCCTTTAGCTCTATAGAATATTACTTTTTTCATAAAACTGTTGTTTTCTTCCAGCAAAATAAAGACATTTGCTTTCAAATTGAAGCCATCTCTCCCTGTTTGGCTGCCATCGCATGATGTCGCCGTATCATGCCATTTCTAGCAATTAGGCTGCTCTTTAGGAAGACTGAACGAAAAAGGCTGATAATAAAAAAAGGAAGATTCATTTACGGGGCAGGAGGGCTGTGGTTGAGGTAGGCACTTCCCATAAGCGTAGGTGATCATAGCTCTAGGTAAGACAGCGATCACCACTATTTCTTTATCAGGAAAGGAAGAAAACGGTGCTTAGTGAGCAGAATACATGAATACATATATAAATCAAGTGAAATACCAGTTTTTGCATGATTTCAACTAAGGAAGAGTATTATTAAAAGCTATAATAAATGTATTTTTTCATGATAAAGGCCTTTAAATGAACCACCACTAGAAACACAGTGCCTGATTATTTCCTTCCAGCCTATACTTCCTGAATGAGCCCTCTACCCCCTCGCAGCAAAATGATTCTTTCACACTGATGGAAGATCTAGAAAAACACAGACTCCTGCTGATTAAAAGATGCTGAATCATTCTGCAGATATTTCTGAATGAACACTAACGTACCAATCTAATTACTGCCCCAGCTCTATTTCATCTTCTCTGCTTAGATGGAGTTTTTCTCCTTGTTTTTATTCATTATTATTTTTTTGCATAAACAGCAGTAAAGCAGCTGACGTATCACATCAGTAAAGTTAGAGCAGAAAAACATATTAGCCTAAACATAATTCAAGAGAAGAAAACAATCTAGGGAACCGACTGTCATGCGGAGCGTCACGTTTCAATGCTGAGGAGAAAATGGTAGCTCTTTATGACCTAAAGAACTTTTTGTTGATGAAAACATTAATTTTGATTATGCCAACATCACTGATTATGTTAACCATCAGAACAGTTTATTAGCTGTTGTTCTTTTAAACAAAAGTTGATAACTTTGAAAGTCAACATAAACCTAAAACCAACCTAATACCATTTATAAAAAAAACTCATCAATTCTATTCTTTGTACTTTTGTCTTATTTCATGTTGCTGCATCATCTGCTGCTGTACAGCTGACACATCTCAGGGTGTTCTGTAGGGCTACCTGAGAGCCATTACTAATTACTTCACTAATCAACTTCTGAAGCACCAGATTTATAAAATGATAAGCTAATGAATAAATAATTTCCCACAGCAGCTTCATTCGCGTGTGAGCTCCTCTGGTTTCTGTTGTTCTGTCTGGCACCACCTCTTCGTCTCTCTGCTGCTCCAAACAAGGTGACCCTGAATCACAGGATGCACGGCTGTGCTCACATCAGTTATTGTGTGTTGAAGATCCACTCTGTGTGCGTGCGTGTCCGGTCCCAGTAATTAACACCAGCCACTAATGAAGTCCAGCTGCTCAGAGGGAGGACAGAGCAGGAGCCAAAAGCTGCCAGAGATTGCTCTTGTCCTCCCATGTCTACCCCGCTTTTCCTCTCCCTCCATCCTTTTTATTCATTTCCATCCATCTGATCACACCACGTCTCTATCTGTCCTCATTCTTAACTATTGATCAGCCTTCTCCTCCTGCTTCTCCTGCTCTCTCCGTCTTCTCTGAGTGTTTGTTTGCCTCTCCTGTTGTTCCTCACTCAGTTGGTCTGTAATCACAGCAAAGTCTCTCCATTGCTTTTACTCATTTTAGCATAAATCAGCGAGTGGATACAAGAAAAAAAACTCCTGCCTAAACCTGCCATAATCTGCAGTCAGAGCAATAATCAAACCTTTAAAACTGTGACAAACAAAGTTGGAAAAGAAAATATTGCCACAAAACTCAGAGGACAGTCAGGGATGTGGAAACATCTTAAAAACCTGCAGCAAAGAGTGGCTTATTAGGGTCTCCAAGTATCCATAGCAACAATTAAGCTCTACAGGGACTTGGATTGGAACTGATCTTTGGCCAGATGAGTCTGAGACTTAGCTCCTCAACAACACGTATTAGTAGTTCTGCTAGGAAACAAAGGAAAGCTCCCGTGGGCAAATGTTTATTACAGTGGTGGATCTGTGGTGTTATGGGACAATCTCTACTATGGATCCACCTTGTTGAAATGCAGTACTGGAACGTATTAATATACTAGGACTGTAAGACATGCATATCAAACTACAGGTTTACGGAACAGATATGGGCCCTCATGCCAAATTTATCCAGCCCTAAAGAGCCAATAAAGGCCTTTCATGTAATAATGTAGAAGCATGTTATTTTAAAGTGTATCAAGTAGCTAAATTAATTATTAGTTATACGGGAGCAGTGTTTAATAAGAAAAAGATGTTTCTGACCCCCCTGTAGGACATTTAAAGAATTGTAGTCTTCCACAAAACTAATAAATGGTTTATTTCTAGGACTTTCACTTCATTATCCAAGTCAAGTGACTTTGTCACATGATTTGTATGGAGTGAAAAGTGATGTAGTTATGCCAATGCACTGATGTGAAGATGCAGCCACAGTCATGTGGTGGTAACAATGCAGTAATGTAGTGATCATGATGCAGTGATAGCAATGAAAAAGGATGCAGGGATAGGTATGCAGCAGTAATTGTGATGAAGCATCAATAATGATGTAGCAATAGTTAAGATGCTCCGATGGTGACAATGCATTAATCGTATTGACAATGCATTAATCATTATGAAGCAACGATAGTGATGCAGTTTTAGTTATGATGCAGTTTTATTGATGATGCAGTTTAAGTGATGATGCAGCAATAGTGATGCAGTTTTAGTTATGATGC
>NW_015150769.1:0-47309 GCF_000732505.1 Cyprinodon variegatus | reverse complement strand
TCGTATTGACAATGCATTAATCGTATTGACAATGCATTAATCATTATGAAGCAACGATAGTGATGCAGTTTTAGTTATGATGCAGTTTTATTGATGATGCAGTTTTAGTGATGATGCAGCAATAGTGATGCAGTTTTAGTGCTGATGCAGGTTTAGGTATGATGCAATGATAGTAATGCAGTTTTAGTGATGATGCAGTGATCGTGATGCAGTTTTAGTTATGATGCAGCGATAGTGATGCAGTTTCTAAGAACTTTCAGTATTTTCTATTTACTTGTATTATTGTTAGATTTAGTTTTTATTCAACCCCATGTCTTGATTGTAATCTAATAATCACCTGTATTGTGGGGTTAAGGGTTTTGCTCAGGGAACCAGATTGGCAGTCTGAGGTTCGAAACAACAATATTACTGATTCTTAGGGAATCAAAGGCCCACTAAGCCAGCACTCTCACACACATGCATACTTGGGTTCAGAAGGGGGCCAGGACTATCACTGCTGACCCCTAACACCCTGCCCAAAGCCTTCCTGAAAGTGGTGCAGAACCATTAGAACGTGGACGAACAGAATCAAAGACACTTTCTCTAGTCTTCTCTGAGAGCCAGTCTCCTTTAGATTCTCACTTGCAATATTTGTTTCACTTTAATACTACAAATCCAAGCCTACAAATTGTTTGACAATATATATGTCACTGTGCATGCATACTAAGCTCCAAAAGTACATTTCCTCTGACAGGAAAATAAATAAATAAGTTAATCGGGAGAAAAATAAAAGAGCCGCAGACCCCACCTGTTTTTTGTTGTTGTTTTTTTTAAGGCAGATCCCCAATGATAAAGATGGATCTGAAAATCCAACATCTCTCTTGATCTTCTTCTTGCAACATTTGTCCGGCACTTTAGAAAACAGGCCTCCACACCAGAAAATGTTCCATTCAAAGTCACAACTTTGTTCCATTACTGCACTGGTCTGTGACAAATCCACACGCTGCAGCCACTCTGCACCAGCTGTGACAGATGTGGCTGTCACGAGAGAAAATGAATTCAGAATAGTTAGAGAATTAAGCAGGGAGTTAATTGTTGCTTGGCCCCTGTTTATGAAGCGCAGAAAGGCAAAGCGCCTTGTTTTCCTTCTGACAATTAGCCAGCAGAGATGGAGAGGAACAGTCTGTGTGTGGTGTGTGTGTGTGTCCTGTTCTGTTTAGCAGCTGGTGCAGCCACACCTGGACGAGCTGAGTAGAGTGGGACATAGGGAGAGTTGGAAGGCTGCAGGTACAGCGTGTTTCATATCTGGACCAAAACGGCAACAGAAGAAGATTAAAAAGGGCATAATTTCTATAAAATCGAGAACTTCTACACATGAGTTAAGATAGCTGATGCTGTTCATACAAACACCCGCAGATGAAAGCACACAATGATTATTATTTCGTGTAAGGAATGCCGATCCTGTTGGGTCTCTCCCAGTCCATTTGTCAGCGTGTCCTATTAGGTTTCCAAACAGCTTGTAATGACTGGTAATAAACTGCTGAAGAAGAGGAAGGTAAATCAAGCGAGGAGACGACAAAATGAGCTCTCCGGGGGACCGCCATGCTCCCAGCCTTCAAAACACAAACACACACTGACAAAAAAATTCTTAAAAAAAATAACAGCAAACAATTCAAATGCACCCATCCTGCCGACAGCGCCTGGTTAAAGGGACTGACAAACAGCTAACGGCATGTTTATACAAGGTCACAGGATTTCAGAATGCTTTAGCACAGTTCATTACAGAAACATGTTTAGCCTCTTATGTTGTTCTTCTAACAAAAGCTTCTCTGAAATAAATCTTATATTGTTAGAAATCCTGTTTGTTTCCTCCTAAACGGTTTGACATTTGTAAGAAAAGTGTGTCACCACTTCAGTATAACATGGTCTGCTCCGCTCCTGAATTCTGAAGATCTCTACTAAACCCTCTCTATGGAGAGGAGCACAGAAGTCTTGAAGAAAATCACCTTTGAACTGACTGCTTCCAATGATGGTGAGCTTCATTTTACCAGAGCAAAATGCTGACCCACAGCATCACACTACCTCCATCTAACTGAGTTAGGTGTTGCAAGGGAGAATTTGGCCGGTTTTTCAACCACAAATGCATTTTCCTTACAAATGATTTATTGCAAAGAAGATTTGGTATCATCGAAAAAACATGACAAAGCACATATTTTCCTTCTTTTTTTGGAGCTAAGCATGTACTTCTGTACATTAATTTAACCATTCATCTTGTACAGTGCCTTTAAATGACATTTGATTTGAACAGGTGTTATGTAAATAAACTAATTAGATTTAGTCATTAGTGCTTAATATGTCATCTGCATAGCGAAAAAAAGACCTTAGACACAAAGAAACTGGAAGAACGAGATCATTTTCAAAAGGAGCAGGTTCATGTGAAAATATTTTAGGAAAACATCTATGTTAAGAAAGAAAAACCAACCTTAAACCGACAGACTGTTCTAAAACCTACAATTCAACGACTGGGTTGATTCCTTCCCACTATCATTGCAACTCCCACCCCATTACAGGGGACCAAGGCACCTCACCTCTTCAACCAGGCCAACAATTCCCTTTAACAATCACGACTTTCAGAGACATAGACAGGTCTCAGGGATTACAGGCTAGCAAAGAAACAAAATGACCCCATTCCAAAGGGGCGTACCAGGTCGTCAGGTTCAATTTGCATGTTTCTAAGCGAAAACAAGGCTTTGCTTTGGTCCACTGTATAAAGCCTTGAACTCTACGCTATTTCTGACATTTTGAAATGAAAAAGCTTCCTGGATGGGAAGCGAAACGTCTTCAAACTTGTTTTGGAGTTTTGGAAAAGAAATCCTACTTTGACGTTGAGTGGAGGTAAACGTAAACTACAAAACAGCACTGGTAAACGTAAACTACAAAGACACGGAACACAAAGAAACTAAAAATAAACCCAAGCAGAGGGCAGGACACTGAAACATACATTTAAAATTAAATATTTTCTTATAGTTTTACACTGAGGTGAGCATAAGGGAAATATCCTTGCATTCTGAAAAAAAAGATGGATATTGCTTTACTTTTTATTCTTTATCTTAAGATTTTTATTATTTATCTTTCCGTTAATTTGGTTCGTTTTAATTACTTAAAATGCTATAATTGTTTTCCTTAAAGTGATAAACCACCAAACAAAGTAACCTTTTCTGACATGCTTTATATTAAAGCAGCATTAAGTAAAGTTTTTAGCTTAATAAAGCCTCTACCTCCTCTGATGTTTCTTCATGATGAGTGTTTTCTGAGGTCAGTCTGTGTGAACCATAGCGCCACTTTTAAAAGGCCCTGTAGGGGGAGCTCTACTTAGAAATTGCTTAGTACAGCTTTAAATGAAAAGATTATGCTGAAGTTACAGCTGTTTTCTACTGAAGCTACGCATCAACCTCCTTGCAAGGATTAACTGGCATNGATGGATGGATGGATAATTGTGCAAGAAACCAGGCTGCTTTGTGTTTTTCACACCAGAGAGGTGGGGGGGGGGCTGAATGAAAAAAATCCAATTGAGCTCCTTAATTAAACAGTTTTAAAGGTCAAAGAGCTATTTGTAGTTTCTTTAAAATATCTTTAAACCAGTGAAATGGCCAAGCAAGCAAGCAGTTTGTGTAAAAGATAACCTCATCTTTTGGTTTGATTTAACCCACTGAAGATCCTTTATTTCCCTCTCTATCTAGCCCTTCCTGTTTTTCTCAGTTCCTCCAGTCCCCTGCCCCTCCATCATCACTCCCTCCTTCCCTCTGGTGTCACAGCTCGCTGGCTCCAGGTGGTGAGGGAGGAAGGGATGTAGGGAAGTAGGGAAGGATGGATGGAGGGAGGGATGAAGACAGGAGGAGGGGGTGGCCGTCATCTGCTCCTGTGTTCATACCATCAGAGTGCGACCCAACACCCTGCTGGAATCTGTTTTATTAACCTTGTTATTACTATTAGTCTCAGACATGTCCTGATACTTCATTTTGATTCTGTAAAGGTAAAAATAAAATACATATTTTTATTTATTCTAGAAATCAAAGACGTTTTTGTAAAAAGTAGTTTTTAGACCTAAAAAATAAAAAAAAAAACAGGATTTTTACTGTGTTTCCAAACTGGAAGTATAAACTGAAAGCCGTGTTCATCTGTTCATCAGAGAATGATCCCTTTTAGAAATGTTCTGGTCCTGACATGGTGGAGGTAAAATAAAATAGGAGGTAAGAGTAAAAGATTTACATTTTACATCTTAAGAGATTCTCAATCCGCACCAACAGTTCTTTAAGATCAACTGTTCTTTAAGATATCTTGCTTATTTTTGCAAATTGTAAATAGATTTTTCATTTATAAGTTTTCATTGATGAAAATCTCACCTTTGTTCTATGTACTGCTTGTTTTTGTCTTTAAAACAATTTTAATGGATTGAAGGAGATATAGTTGATTAACAACACTACACATATACAGGGTTCATCTGATCATCAGGAGGAAAAGATCCGCTAAAGGTAAAATAGGATGTAAATACATTGCCTGTTCATCCAACAACTTGTACAACCTCCTCTGATTGCTTCATGTTCCTACTTATGCTTGCAGGATGGACAGCCTCAATGACTTCCCAACTGTCGGTGGTCATAATGTTATGCCTGATTAGTGTATATTTGGGCAACCAGGTGACCCCCTCCTCAGACAGGCTGAGTTATGTTGTTTGTTTCAGTCCAGACCTGCTGCAGAGTCTGATCCTTCACACCAACAACAGCACAGCCACAGAAGCCCGAATCTTATTAGTGGAGGTGCAGCAGGGCAGAAAGGAGAAGCCATGTTTCTAGCCGGTGGCCAACACACACAAACACACGCACTCATACATGAGTGGGCCTTAAACCACATTATCCACCTCCACTGACTCTAAAAGCTTCTTATTCGCCTCATTAAGTCTTCAGTGGCACAAAGTAAGCAGACCAAGGCTCGCTTGTCGCCACATCAACATACGTACGGATAGGTGTGTGCACTTAGAGCCACGGAGAAATGAACGTGCACAGACACACATCGGCTCAGCCGCAACCCATGGGACTACTGCTTAGACAGCAGACCGACATTAGCATTCGGCCGCATCACAGATTTGACGGCAGGCTAATCGAAAGAATGAAAACTATGCAAAAAAAGCAACGTCGAGGTACAAAAGAAAGGAAATGGAGATGCCTCAACGCCTTATCAACTCTGACTAGAAGGGTGGTGCAGCTTGAGATTCACAGGGGGTTGATCTAGCCTTGTGTTTGGTACTTTGGATAGACAGACTGCAGACACCTTTTGCTTAAAAGGGGGATAATCAACCATCAGTTGCAAATTCTCTTAAATCTGACGTCAGGGCGGAGCAGAAACATGAGGAATGTGAGTTCCAGTTATTAGAGTGCGCTGATGTAAATAGGTAAGTAAAGCTCATGCTGAGGACACATCATTAGCCACCACAGTCCACAGGGAACACTTAGATACAGGTGAGTGGCCACTCGATACCTCCAAGGCAGCTGTGTGCATGTGTGTGTGAGAGTGTATGAAGGACAATGGAGCATGCAGCCAGCAGCAGGGATTGGGTTAATGGGGGGGTGAGGGGAGTATGTGTGCAGGCTGTGTCACTTTTCTTTAAAACAATTGTTTTATACAGGAATCTGCAGACTGCACACCATGCAATCAGGATTTTAGGAAAAGCTGACTAACATTAACTGATCACCTCCAAAGTTGCTGCTTTTTTATAGTGATCTGAACAAAAGTCAAGTTGCTCCTCGGTCATTTGCATTTTCATTCCAGGCAGACAGAAGTTCCTGCACGTAAAAATTTTCAAGATTTTTCATTCTGACAATAGACTTTGGCTGCATGAAAGGAAAATGTAAAGAAAAAAAGGAGAGTTTTTGCTTTGCTCAATTTATTAACAGAAGGGGAAAATGTTCATGGTGATGAGCAGGCAGAGGAGGAGCAGCACTGCCTCGCTCACGGTGTGAGCTAATACACAGAAAGCAGACAAACCTTGCTGACAGGTGGGCTCGTCTATGGCCATCCAAGGTGGGGATGGGGAGAACGGAGGAGAGAATGAGCAGGATTAGTCAAATAGGCTTGTGAACGCGATGAGGGGGAAGGAGGAAGAAATGTTATAGACAAGGCAGCTCACCAGTCAGGACGGAAACACATTTGTAATCTTTAAGCTTAAGGCAACAAAAGAAAAGTCACACAGCTATTATTTGGCTTTAGCCTTTTTCTTCAAGGCCCCGTTTTCCTTTTCTACTCAGAATTAGAGATGAAGCAAACAACTGATGAGTTGGGGAGGTTTGGATCCTTGGTATCGCTGGGAATTAGTGACAAAAAGCACATTTCTGTTCTCCCCACTGGCACCTACATCCAATGCAGACACCAAAAACCTTACTTGCAGGGGTAAAATTCATGTTGACCACAAGCAGTTGCTATTGGGCGGGTACAGCTGTCAACGGCTGAACTTAAGGCTCAACTATTTATCTTAAAAAGTAGGAAAACCTATTCAAAAAAAGTAATTCTGCTATAAGATTTAAAACAGGGTCGTTTTTTTTTGTTTTTCTTCAAAAAACTTTACAAAATACTTAACTGATATTAATGGGCCTTTTGGTGTCATCCGTAAACCCAGTCTGTCTGGACCTCATCAGCTTAAATTTACCTTGCAGGAGAAAAATTTCTGCTCCAGTTAGTCTTTTAACAGATTAAAACAAGTCCGAAACCATACCTAACTGTATGTGCATTTTGGTAACTTTCCCAGGCTACATCCACATAAAACATCTGCGTAGAGAAAGCTTAAAGGTATAGTGGAGGATGTTCTTTTTCCGGGTGGATCATCAAAATAAATGGTCCTCCTAATCGTTAATCATTCTGGTATTGTGTTACTTTCTGAGATATTGGAAAAATTTAATGACTAAAACAGAGCAAATCGGCTCGTTCAAGCTCTCGCTCACATTTAATAGGCGTTCCCTCTCAGGAGCGGGTACAGGGTTGTGCATATACATTTTTTTTTAAAAGAGGAGAGAGTGGGTCTTTTAAAAAATTTGCGAAAATCCTCCCCCACTGTATAACTTTAAACTGAAGCTTACAAAGGTGTAATAGAAGTAATATTCTTGCCAAACCAATGGGGGGCACTAGCTCTGCCACATAGCTAAGAAGGTAAGAAAAAAAAAAGAAAAAAAAGAAGTAGGATGCCAAAAATGAATGCAGAGTGAGGAGAAACAATGCTGTTTCTGTAGACCGACAAAGGAGGAGCAACTAGTAGTGTAGCTAAATGAAAATCGAGCTTCTCTACCATAAGACTTGTCTTCAACCTTGTGTATTGCTCACATCAAATACTGCAGACTGACACTAATCTAAATCTTTTTTGTTCTTTTATTTATTTTCTTATTTTTTTCTACTTGCTTTGATTCTGTTTTATTTTCCTATATTTTAATCATGTAAAGCACTTTGCATTGTCTTTGTACTGAATTGTGCTATACAAATAAATTTGCCTTGCCCTGCCTTGCCTTGCCTAAATATGTGGTCAGCAGACGTGTTTATCAATCACAGATTGAGGAAGCTGATAAAGAGTTAATCAGTTCAGACTTAAATCTTTTTAAGTTTTTTTTTTTCACCAGGGCTCCAACATCTTCCTGGAAACGACACAGCAGGCAGCAATTTAGTGTTTTCTGAGTCTTCAGTGCTTTTGTCTTGTAGTTATTCATAGATAAAGTCAAAATAAAAAAAATCTTGCATTCTTGCTTGAAATTATTGAAGTAATAATGATAGGTACACAAACCAGAGACCCGTAACCAAAATGGCTATGTTGATGTTTGATTTTTAAAGCTTATTTATTAACAGAAATTACACATATGAGCTATAGAGACCATTTAGGAATTTTATAGCTTTAGTTTATTGTTTTGGCCTAAAAATTGTTTTATTTCATATAAAAAAAAACTCAGTTCTTAGTTTAGAAACTCACGGAAATTCCCATCTACAGACTAAAATATAAGGTTGACTCATATGAAAAAATGAAACATTAAAATAACAAAAAAAAAACACCTTTGAAGTTAGGATTAAGAGTTCATGGATGAAGTTAAAGTTTTAGAAGAACCTTGCTCCATTCTTGTAGACATGTTTAAGGATGGGTTTCATGCAGCGAAATCTTAACCGAAATGATTAACAAAACATTAGCAGCTGCATGGAACATTTGAAACCTGCTGCTGACAGCTTTATTTAGGGAAATGCATGTGTTAAATACATCAGTTTAAATAGCTCCGGTTCCAACGATGCTTTAAAAACAGACACCCTGTTTTTGCTCCCTGGTTGTCGTCTAAGAAACAGAAGCTGCTTATTGACAAACCGCATGACAGAACCGAGTGGTAACACACGTATGGTGATTCGTCTCACCGCCTCACACCATCACACAGGGAGGGAACCGCTTCATGATCTGCAGCTGCACAGCAGAAAACAATAAAGGCTGCCAGAAATCACGGCGGTGCAGTCCAGAGAGACACACAGGAACAAATATACATGTTCATACAGTGACAGGGAGGGGTGAGACATACGAGGACAAAACAAATCAGTGTGGCGTGTTGTTACCCCAAAAGAAAATCTATCAAATTTAGAGGAGCAGCTGAGGAAAGCGTTACAGCTGCTGCTCTGGAAAATTAGCTGATCTGTTTCAGCACCTGCAATATGCAAAAGAAAATAAAACTGCAGGTCTCGTTCATTTGCAGTGACTCTATCCATCAGTGTCTGCAGCACCACCTCATCTTCTCCTCTTCCATAAAGTCCAGGAAGCGCAAGATCGACGCAAACCAAAAGCACAAACTAACACTCTGTTAAACAAAACCTTTCAGTTTCTCTTACCCCACAAAAACCAGGTCAATATGGTTCTTTAACTGCTCTGCAGCAACAGCAAAAACTCATTTAATGAAAAAAAAGAGCTGCACAGCATACTGAATCAAATCATCATCTCAACATATGTGTGTAATACCACATTTACAAAAGGCTGCTTGAATACAATCTTTGGGAGGAGTTTGTATTTAAAATGCATCCATGCAAACAATGCATTTCACCTCCAGATAGACCAACTAGCTCAGATGGAAGAACAACAATCACGTTCTGAAACACTGAGCTTTTCAAAGCCTGGTGGGATCTATGTTGCACAATAGTTCCATGTTTGTCTGACATTCTGCATTCTGCAATTAAAACGTCTTTTTCAACAAGAAATGTATTGTTAACACAATAGAAGTTTGCTTTTATCAGTCACTGGTGGGGTAGCATCTCAGCTTTATAGAAGGTTCCTAAAGATCTGCCAATAGATGTTAAAACCCTAAACTGTTGTTTAAGAGAAGGTGTCAAAAAATCTTCAGTTATGTGGAAACATCTAGTAGAAACAATGTTGGATTTGTTTTTTATTTCATTCATATGATGTAGAGAAAGACATTCATAGTAGAAATAAATTAAATCACTTTGATCCAGGATCATATTGGCACGTGGACGCTTTTTATCAGTAGCACAGATGTTTTGGACACCGCTGCATTCATCACATCCAAATGTAGTTTTTTTCCCTCTAAAAATATCTTCATGTCATTTTTTGCTAATCTGTGATGGATGATGTTTTCTTTGTTGTCTCACTTAATGTGATGTGTAACATGGAATAAAACGTTTGTGTCAAGTCAAAGCCCTAAAAAAGCTCTGGATTAGAGTATAAAATATTCTATAATATCCATCCCTTCTATTTTGACTCTAATTGTTTGGATGTTAGTGATGTTTTAATCATCAGGACCATGAAGTGCAGCTGGTATGATGAAAGCTTCTTCTGTTAACATGCTAATATGTAGCAGTGGAAACATGTCATCTGAGTGATTAACTGTGAATGCTGTGATATAAGTGATAAAGTTGAACTGGAAGACCGCATGTTATATTTACTCAGAGATGTTAACCAAACAATTCCTGATCAGACAAACAGGTCAGAAATATTTCTACTGTTCCATTTCTGTTGCTCAGCTTTAAGCAGGGGTTCATTCCATACATGAAAAAACACAACCTTCAGTCCTTTTGATTTAAATATCATCAACTATTTACTTTGGACTCAGTGGAAATCATATATTTGATAAGAAATGTATTATTTAGCTATATATAAGGAGCTGTGACTATTAAAGTGAATTACTGTTAACAGAAAAACATCCACAAATACTGCAGTAAAGCTTTTTTGTCCGATTTTCCTTATCAGACCAAAAGCTAAAGGACATTCCGGTTATCTCAGGATTGTGTTTTCGAGGATTAAAACTGGAGATGCTACACTGAGCAGCTAACTAGATTATTTTTACATCAATTTACACCAGAAATTGACCATTATTTGTCTTTCGTCTAAAGTAAGGGAGATTTGTTGAACTAATAATTAACTTGTGGATTCATTTCTGCTCTTGATATTAACTAAAAGTTTAGACTGATAAAAAGCTGAGAGAACAGTAACTTTAAAATCAACAGCTTCCTATTTGAGGCTTAACAGCAAGCCTTTCTGTTACCGATGTCCAGGAAAACTGTTTGTTTTTTTCTCCTCTCAGTGTCTGTTTATTTCGGTATTTCTTTTTTAAAGCTGAGCAGCACAGAGTACCTGATCATAGTTTGGGGAAAAAGAAAATATTTGTGCAAATTAATGCTACAAAAAGATTAATGAGCAATTCATGCATCTACATTGAAATGGACAAGGAAGATGTTCTTCCTTCACTGTCAGGGTATGGAGGATGAGGGGGAGGGGGAACTGGAGTGTAAAAATAGTAAGTTCTTAAAACATTCTGCTATGATGATAATTAACTATCACTCAGTTTTCACACAATTATCACATTAATTAACCCAAAACTGCCACTAATATGAACATGTACGTATACAGTAGAGCTGTAGAAGGAGGGAAGGTTTGATGGAGGCAAACCATGAGGGTGAACCATGATTTCAGGATGGGTTTCCATTGAAATGCCATGAATATATTAGAGAAAACGTTAAGTTAAATGGTTGCAGAGAGAAACTGAGCCTCTTTCAAAAGGTTTCCTACCGTCAGTCTGGGTCATGTGGTTGTTGTCAAAACAGAATCCCAACTAAATTAAAGTTTCTGCCAAACCAACCCTGTAAAGTTCTGACTAGCAGGGGAGCTTAAGGTGAGGGAGATAAGCAACAGATGAGAGGATAAAAATATTAATTCACCTGAAATGTTTCTGCTTTCTATATTAAATGAACCCCTAAAAATTACTTTCAAGTAGATTGCGTACTGTATTATCACAGCGCACAATATCTTCATTCAAACTGAATCCAGATCTCTTTTTCCCATCATAGGCAGCCAGAAACATAACTGATGACCTTTAAGGATTATCTTGCCTCCTTCAGTTGATCTTTCCATCGGAAAGCATCCATCGGCCTAAAAGGGAACATATCACCCCTCTGTTTGTTAACCATTAGCCTCAAACATCTAATTCACAGTTTGCCATTGTTAAACAACTCCCTTCACCTTCAATGTGAGGGCTTACATCACAACTCTGTCCCTTTACTGTGCTAAAGAGAATCCAGAGTCCTATCATGTGTCGCTCCATGATGGTGGAATGACCCACTGAGCGCTATTAAACCAGAAGACCAAATCCAGAGGTTCTCCAATAACATCAGGTCAGCTCTGCTTCTGCTTATATTTCCATACTCTACTCAGCTTCCAGCACAAATATGATTTCATCTTTAGAGCCTCTTTATTAAGTTCCAGTTTTGGTCATCTTCTCTAATTTTAATAAGCTCCAAAGTAAACTGGTTCCACAACAAACTGTTTATCACTATCTGAAGCAATTCCTAGAGTCCCTCCCACACCTTACAGGCCTTCTGGTGTCTGCTGGCTACATAAGGTAAGAGGTTCTGCAGCTGCATCAGAGCCGACAGACACACACACTAACCCCTTCGGAATGCACCAGCACCTCTACCTGTCAGGTGTGTATGTGTGGGTGGGTGGGGGCAGGCAGAGTATTTTTTCCTCCAGAACAACTCGAGGGTCCACCTCGTTAATCTCCATGATGACAGGGATGCTAAGGCAGCAAATTAGTGGCGAGCAGAGAAAAAAATAATAAGAGTCCCACAAGACGCCCATAAAAGAACATTCAAAGTATAAAGATGGGTTTTAGCAGTGCTGCTTAGTAACGATGTGAGCAAAACGTCATAACATTTTTCCCAAGAATCAATTACAAGTCCTCTAATGTCTAAGTAAATATGTGTGCTGCTTGAGGCTAAAATGAATAAAAAAGCACATTTTTGAACTCACATTTGCATTGGATATAAAAACATCAACATTTTCAACAGCTAGAAGTTCTAAAAATCAAAATAAGCTTCTTTGCACAACCTCCAAAATCAAAAATAAAAAAATCCTAATTTGTCCTAATCATTGTGCATTTGTACATTTGTGTTGCATAAATAGTGCATTTAGATGCACATATTTGCGTTGAGGTCCATGGAACCAACATAGAAATGAAAATCAGACCAGATCATCTAAACGCCGTACTCACCGATCATATGATTAGCCACATGAATCTGGATCTCTCTTTCCGTCTCAAACGTCATTTGGCATTTAATACACTGGTAGGTCTTTTTCTAGGATAGAAAGACAAAGACATAAAAACAATATTACTGCTGTGCATTTTGCACCTTATTTTTGCCTCGATAGTTGAAATTGTGAGGTAAAAGCCGAGATTGGGCCGCTGGTTGCAGTGAAAACAAGAAAAGGAGACAAATAATGAAAATAAATCAATAAAAGACAAAAGAAACGTTTCAGAACGAGGTAAGAACAAGAGAGAGAAAGAAAGATGCAGAAAATCCAGGATGAGTCACAGAGAGCGAGAGCCGAGGAGCAGCTCTGCTTATCCATTCACTGCACACAGCGATCACTCATGCACAAACACATACAAAATACACAAAGGCCCCACTTCCACTTTCCCTCTGCTGCTTCAGTCTGTTACACACACACACACACACACGCAGAAACCCTACTTTGTCTGCTTTGTGCTGTTAGACTAAGCAGAAACAAAGGTGTAGGTAAGACAGGGAGTCCCTGGGAACTGACACACTCACACACACCTTCACACACACTCAGTCAGAAACACAACGGCAGGTCCCGGGGAGCCTGACTGTCAATATCAAGCAGAGCGAACAGCCCCCTCAATGCTGCCGCATGGCCCAGCCGCAGGACCCGCTGGGGCCCGGCTCACACAGACGTATGTACACCCCGAATACACGCAGCAACACCTGACACAAACACAAACGGCCTCCCGAAAACATCTCCATCTGCTGACACCTGCTCAGGTATCAAACACTACGCTGAAGGGATGGTTGAGAGTGAGATTCTGTGGAGAGCTTAGGAGCATCAATATCTCACTGGCACTGGACAACTCTGGAATCTGTAACATTTAAATTCAACTTTTCTTCAAATATAACACTTCTCCCGCTAAAAACAAACCACTGTTTTTTTTTAGGCATTTGTTGGACGCGTTTTGTTCACTAGTTACTGTCTCACCTTGGGTGCAGGTGAAGCCTCAGCCTTCTTTCCTGCAGCGCTGGTTTCAGGGCTGACCTCAGGGTGATCTGTTTGGACGTGGCTCTCCAAGTCTTCAACGCTTTCAAACTTCACACCACATTCGGGACACCTCAGCCCTGTCAGAGCCTTATCTGCCTGAGTATCTCCAGGCGTCACTGCTCCTCCAACCACATTGGGACTCTGGCCATTTGTTCCCCTGATTGGATGAAAAAGAAATCTTCATTTTATACATTCTTAGAATTAAATATAACATGCTCATCTTCTGGGGTTCTAAACACCCTTCCTACCGGCTCATGCAGCTAGCGCAGAGGCCGTATGGCAGCCCGTTGACGTCCAGCTTCACCAGATCCCCTTTGTTTTTGAACTCCTTCAAGCAGAAGGCACATTTGTAGAGCTTGTGCGTCTGCAGCTGTCCGTTCGGGGAAGAAGAGGCTGAACCGTTCCCTGTGCCCGCTCCACCGTTGCCGCCTCCGGCGCCTCCCAGCACTGAGCCAGAGGAGAGCTTCTGCATGTGGAAGGTGCCGTGGATCTTCAACTCCAGCGTTGAGGTCACGGTCTGCATGCAGACGACGCAGCGGAAGCCAGTGAGCGAGTTGCGGAGGTCGGGATGCATCTGGCAGTGCTCTATGAACTCCTCCTCACTCTGGAGTGGCATCTTACAGATCCGACAGGTCCCCGTGTCCAGGCTTTTACTGTGGGTCACCTGAGAAAAGGATTTATCCGAGAGTCAACAGCATATTGTGTACCACAACAGACACATTTGAAGGGAAGCTTCTCTTTCCGATCTACAGCTGGTCAAACTGAGGCTGTTTGTTCAAAAAAAAAAACAGAAACCAACTATTTCCTTCAGCTTTTTGAAACAAGACATGCAGCACTTTTCATTTCAAGTCTCCAACAAAAAGGTATAGAAGCTAAATTCAACAAAACCCCCATCTGTGCAGTCTGATGTCTCTGTAATATCTTTGGGGTTTCTCACAGCCAATACTATTATACAAACGGTAATAATATAACATGACTAACACGATTCTTCAGATCTAGACTCTAATCTGCTTGTATGATTCAGTTTAAGTCAAATTTTCTGTGTTATTATTTACTCTCAGCCAGAGTTCTCCAAGGCATTGGTCAAACCGAATTTAATGTCCATAAACAAACGCGTTTTCATACAAACCGATTACTAATAACCTCCTGCTCCAACTGATCCATTTACTTTCCTTTAGGATCCTTCAACCCACATAACCCAGTTCATTACATACATGTGCTGTGAGAGTCATGTTTCATTGCAGGAACAAAATCTCATCCTGAAAATTGAAGCTTTAAATTAGCAGGGAGAAAAAAAAGCCTCAAGTTATTATAATGAGTCGTTTTTATTTTATTTTTTTATTGTTTTCTTAACCTCCACCTAGTTTATCTACTATGGTAACAATTAGTGTTTCCTTTTCATTTCAGAACCAACAGGTGTTCCATTAAGGTTTACGTCTGGGCGCTATGATAATCACCTTCTCTATCATTATTCTGCTAACAAACAAAGTCTTCAGACAACGTTTGGACTTAGGTCCCCAGATTACAGTTTTATGGAACAGTCGAAAAAGTATCCCACAGCAACTAGAGGAAAATAAAAAACAGGCCTCATCTCGACATAGCAAACACATCCAGTTCATCTTTACATGTCTACGTATGTTTGTGATGGTAGGAAAGAAACTGAGTCACTTAAAAACAAAAGACAGTAGAGTCTTATAGTTGCCATGTCAACTTTGTGAGCTTGAAATGCGACTCTTCAGTGGTGTGACCGTTTCAAAGTGCCAGACTAACTTGGCTCCTGATTCTGAGGTGATGCAGACTGAGAGGCACACTGTTGTAGAAAAAGCAGCTCCAGAGATTTGGTTTAGAAGCAATCATTTCTGGTATTCTAACCAACAGAATTTACTTTCTTACATTGTTCAGTTTGAGATTTTGCTCCTGCAATAATATATTAACAAAGTGGTTTAATTGGATCAAATAAAAGATCAAGAATTTACTTATTTTAAGGCATTTAAAGCATCTTTAACAATCAATACATCTGGTACAGTGGAGAAAAAAAAACACATTTACAGGACCTAAACACACTTTCAGAGCTGCAGATTTCCATGCTGCAGATCAGATGCGTACCTTGTGCTCTGTGAGAGTCAATAGAGATGGGAAACGTTCTCCACATATGGGGCACATGTAGTGCTTGGCAGGTCCGCGATGCGTCTGAGCGTGCTCACGCAGCCCACTCTCAGAGAAGAATGTCCTGGAGCACACGTTGCACTTGTGGTTCCCTTTGATGAAATCTGCCTTTTTCTTCCTGGAACCTGGAAAACAGAAAAAGTAGGAATGATCAGAAATATGATCCATAACTTCCCTGAGACACACAGGAGAGGAGACAATAGTTCTCACCTGCATCATCTTCGCCCGGCCGGATGTTGTGGTCGCGTAGGCGGTGGTTCTGCAGCAGTGACTCCATTGTGTAGGCCGCTCCGCAGATGTCGCAAGCGTACATGGGCTCCGAATTGTCCAGCTCCTCCTCTCCACCGCTGGCCTCGTGACTGTTGGCTGTGTCGCCTGCCTGCGACGACCCCCCTCCTCCAGTGACGGCGCTCTTCAGCAGGATGTTCTGCAGGTCGGCTTGTTCAGCAGCTGCCACTGTTGCTCTTTCTGCTCCTCCTGCAACCCCACTTCCTGCTCCTCCCCGCTTGACGCTCTGAGCCAGGCCATTGGGCGTTCCGTTCTGACTCCCGCTGCTCCCCGTTCCTCCTCCGTTCCCGGTGACATTGCTGCCATCGAAGATGCAGTGCTTCTCCCGCAGGTGTCGCTCCAGCAGCGAGATGGCGTGGAAAGCTTTGCCGCAGAAGCGACAGGTGAACTTCTTGCTGTGGGTGGTGATGTGGCACTGGAGCTCCACCTCAGTCCCGAACGTCTCCCCACAGAAGATGCACTTTCGTGGTTTAAGTCCTGCAAAAAAAAAAAATTAATGTTCAAAATGATTATATAACTTTCTTCCATTAGCTTTGTCTATCTATTCTAAACTGAGAAAGGTGAGAAAAGCCACTTGTTCTAAAGGGAAAAGAGAAGAAAGCTTTCAGAAACCATCCTTCTGTCCATGTTATGGAGCCCTTCTTTGCTGTCAGGAAGCTACATGGGATTTTGAAGCTTAGAGGCCATGTTTTGTTTTCAAGTCTTTGGAGTTATATGCCCTGCATGACTGAGATTTTCATCAACATTCTGCTTAGTTCCATTCATTTACTGAGGTGGGTCCTTAAATGTCATTTTTCCAACTTCAAATATCAATATATTTAAATATCATTATATTATAACAACAGTAGGTTGCAGCTGAACAATTTAATATTACAGACTCTACTACACACAAATGATTATTTAGAAAATGGCGTTTTTAGGTCTCAATTGTGCTCCAACTGTGTCATTTTGAAGCATAACAAGTTGTTCTTAAATTGCTAGAGAAAAGTTATAGGATATGCTTTTTTTTAATACCACTGTAAAAACCAACCAGCTGATTGATGCCCAAAAACTGAATTAGCTTCTTTTTTATTAACGTTTGCAAATAAAGTAAGCTTTTAGCAGGACTTCTTCTGGGAAAAACCAAGATCAAGCTTCCGCGGCCAGAAATTTACCAGCTCACACTATCCTCCATTTCTCTACTACTCGCTGATTCACTCTATGTCTGCCTCCTTTACAGGCTAATGGTAATGACAGTTAACCTTCATCTCCCATGTATCAGTCTATAGACGGAGGCTCTCTGAGATGGAAGAAATCTAATTTTAAAACTTTATTTTCAGAGGAGTGAATATGAACACACAATTAAATAAACTAACATAAATGTAGGGTCAAATAAAAGAGTGAAGCATTAAGCAATATAAGAAAAAAAACACATTTTCCCATCATCCTTTGAGGAAATAAAACGTACCTGCTAGTCCTCCTGGAAGGCCTGACCTCTGGCCCAGGTGGTTATGCTTGACATGGAGCTGAAGATCGGCCTCCTTCCTGAAGTCCCATGTACAGGCGGTGCAGCGAAACAGCTTCTTCTCGTTGCTGTGTTTTACAGCCAAATGCACCTGGAGGACCGAAGGCAGAAGTACAGTTATAAATCCATAGTTCCTACACATTTTTAATTTTCAGATTCCAAACTTTTCTTCACTCAAACTGCCACTTTTTTTAACCAATTTTGAAATGAAAATGTGAGTCTTTTATGGATGAGTGGCTCATTGGGGCACAGAATAAAGTACGTAAAAAGAATCAAGCAGTTTCTAATTACCTGTATGGAGACCTTGGAGTCGAAGACTTCCTGACAGAGGGTGCAGTGGTACAGGACGAACGTGTGCATGTCCAGCAAGTGTTTCTGGAGGTCGTCCACGGAGGAGAACTGCTTGTCGCAGCTCTCGCACACGTACTGCGTAGACGTGGTGGTGTAATGCACTGTGAGGTGCTGGAGCAGTGCCTCCTGTGTCTCAAAGTCTTCCTTGTTGCACTGCGGGCAGGACTGGCGTCTCAGCAGCATCTCCAGGTGAGACTTCAGATGAGCCTGGAAACCTTCGAAGCTAGCGAATCGGAGGTCGCACTGATTGCACGGATAATCCCCGTTGCTTCCCATGGAGGGAGTGGAATCGCCTCCCAGTCTGTGGCGTTTGGGAGATGAGATTTCCACGTCGGAGGAGGCTGGGCTGAGGTCAGCAACCTTCGCCTGCCGTTTGTTGTTCGCCAGAGGGATGTTTTTGTGGTTCTCCTTGATGTGCTTCGTGAGCTTGAGGAGTGAGCCAAAGATGGGAGAATTGGTGCAGTAAGGGCAGGAATAAACCTGAAAAATGGAAAATAAATCTTTATAAAGACCGTTATTCATCAACATTCACTGTCAGTCCCCGAAGGTAAATGTTAGGTCCCTGTGGAGGGAGAGAGAAATTGAAAAAGATATGCAGAGCAGGGGGAAGATAAACAAGCGTACACTTTAAATTACAATCAGACTTACAGCTTTGACAGCTTCTTTTCAGAGCTGAGCTAAATTCTTGAGTTATTTCTAATTTATTTTTCCTTCTTAACTGTCAGTATATTTAAAGTGCTCTTGACCTTTAGATATTCAGGCTTGCTGACGTCCTTTTATTATTCATTCAGCCATCTAATTGATCAATGAATCATCCTGGGCCCGTAACTGGAGAAAGCACAACTTGTTAACATTTATTTGATTGTTTCTATGAAAAAATGACAGACTTAACAGAAAAATATTGTCTGAAAACACCTTGACAATCCTAAAACCTTAAGAGCAAAAAGATCATAATAAAAAAAGACACTAAAAGCTGAGGCTGTCTACTATAAGATCCTAAAAATCTGCTTATGTCAGGTGAAGGAGCAGATGAATAAAAAACACGGTTATAAAAAGAGCACAGTGTAAACTTTTCCTTACCCTTTACATATCATTTTGATTTATATTAATATCTCAATGTAATTTAGATAAATAAAGTTTAGAGTTTGCCTTACTTTATCTACGCTGAAAATCTCTTATTAATTTATAGCTTAGCTAAAATTAGTTTACTGTACCTTTAATTCACCTCAAGTTATTTTAATCAATCACACTTATATTACCGTATTTATTCATCTACTTCTAATTAGATTGACTCTTGGTTGTTTTAGCTTACCGTAGCCCATCTTGCTTCCCTTCAGCTAAGCTAATTTTACAAAAATGAACCTAAACTTAAGTTGCTTATTATAAACTCCCTAAGCCTACACTTACTTACCTGAATTTACTTAAGGTGAGCTGATTTCACCATAGCACCTAAAAAAAAAAAAACGTCCCAAGCAAAAATGAAAGACCGTAAGACAGCCTACAGGTCTTTTTGCCATTCAAACTGAACAAAACATTTTTTACTGTAATTTATTATAAATTCCAGACTATTGCAATATATAAAATTAGAGAGTTAAAGTACTGAAATATCCCTTTATTTTTAAATCAACTGGTTTTGATTCTCACCTCCATGAAAGACTGAGACGCAGCCTGGAGAACGGGGGATTCCAGTTTGGCCACAGCTCCTCCAGACGCCGCCCCGCCGCCCGTAGCCGAGGTGCAGTGCGTTTGCTGAATGTGCTCCGTCAAGGAGGACTCTGTGAGGAATCCCATGGAGCACTGGTTGCAGAAGAAGGCATGGTTCCCCTCTGGAGTAACATCAGCAAATGATATTTAAACCATGGTTTTCAGTGATGATTTTAATTTCCAGACATTAATCACTCCTAACCTGTTTGTTTAATGGGTACTTATGTTTTAAATAATTAAATTCCTAAGTTTTCTTTACATGACCACAAACAAAGAAAATCTTTTGTTTCACGATTAAAACAATTGCAAACCGACAATATTTTTGTAATGATAAATCTAATTTATTTCACAAGAATATAAATAAGTTTACTGTCTTTTTTTTGGCTTATTTTATTAGGTTGCTTTATGGATATTCATCTTTAATGAACAGGATTGTTTATTTCCTTATTTCAGGTGGCAGCTTTGGATCTGTCATTAGTTGAACTGTTAAATCCAACACTACCAACATCATTGTTTGAATCAGGCCAATTCTTATTGTTATTGTTAACATACCTAGAGTGGTGGATCCCGCCACGATGCCACCCGGCAGGCAGTGGGACACTCGGATGTGCTCCTGCAGGGAGTTGATGTCTCCGAACATGTCCGGACAGTAGTTGCAGTGAAACGCAGTGACATTTGTGAACTGAAGCAGAGGAAAAGCTGCTGCTGCCGCTGTTGAGCCCACGCTCCCTCCGCTGGCACGGTGGGCCTTTCGCACATGCTCGTTGAGGTTGTAGAGCGTCGGAAGAGTTTCCAAGCAGAGCTGGCAGGTGTGGCTCTGCTGCGGTTTGTCTGCATGGATGGTCTTAAGATGGATCTCCAACACGGCCAGGCTGTGGAAGTCTCTCTTTGAGCAGTAAGGGCAGGAATATGTCACTTTAGTCCAACTTCCTCCTGAGCCTGCAGAAAAAAGTATTGGACATGTTATTATTAAAGGTATAGTGTAGGATTTTCGCAAATTTTTGAAAAGACCTGCCCTCTCCACTTTAAAAAAAATATACATGTACATGCAAAACCCTGTACCAGCTCCTGAGAGGGAAAGTCTATTAAAGTGTGCGAGAGCATGCACAAGCCCATTTGTTCTTGCACACGCTCTGTTTAAAAGTTGCCGTTTCTCTTATTTTAAATGTAAACTGTCATATTCCATTGGCAAAGTGTCACATACCTGCTCAGTTTGATAAAAAAATGCACTTATTTTAAGGAAGATTGACTTACTTAGATTAAATGTTTTGCAGTGTAAGTAAACATCCTTTTAATGTCTCTTATATTAGCTTATCTGTACCTTGGTGAACCAGGCTAATGCCCCCGTCTTCCCCAGAATCGACGCCTCTCCTACGGCTGCGTTCTCCACTCTGACTGTGTTTAAGGGTGGAGTCGGGGGTGGAGCCTCTCTCCAGACTGGCGCTGGAGTCTGGTGTGGCCGAGCTCATGGAGGCTACGCTCCCGAGGGGAGGATCTGGACTGGCGGCGCTGTGGTTAGAGGAGTCGGGCTGGCGGTGACTGTCCAGGTGGCAGTATACGTCCTCCACAGACGGGAACTGCTCAGAGCAGACAGGACATCTGTGATAGAAAAAGCAAGCCCAGTAAATAACAGTTCTTTCAGAGGTCAAAAAAACTCAAACAACGCTCTGCTGTTACTTGTGTTTCCGGTTGGCGTGCTGTGTTTCAATATGAGTGAGCAGCGACGCCTCATCCAGAAAGATCTCTGGACAGTGGATGCACTGCAGGTCTGCTCGGTCAGACAGCTGTGGGTGTCGAGTCAGGACGTGTTTTTCCAGCTCATCCGTCTGGCTGAACGTTTCCTCACAGTAATCACACATGTACAGATCCTGCTCCAGTTCAACGTCTCCTCCTGTTCCCTTCTTCCCCCCATCCTTTTCACTTCTTAGTGCAAGATGCTCTCTGTTCTTACGGTGAGCCTGTGAGGTTACATAGTGCCCCGAGATTAATCAAAATAAAATAGAAACTAACCTATCAGCTTTGTAGTAAAACTCATAGCAGCAAGTCATTAACACTAGTTTACCTGCATGTGGCTCTGCAGCGATGAGGTGGAGGAGAAGCCACGTTTGCAAACTGAGCATTTAAATGGTTTGCTGGAGCTGTAGGGACCAATTATCAACAAATCAGACTGAAGAACAAAAACATTTTTTTTTTTTTAGCTTATTTGTTTTTACCTGTGTGTTTTCAGGTGGATCTTAAGATGATCAGAGCGAGAAAATGCAGCTTCACATTCCTGGCAGCTATACTTCTTATCTCCTGCAGGCGATACAATTAAAGATGAAAATCCTGGTCGAATAAGTCCTTTGATAAAAAGGTAAATAAAAGGTGTTTAACTCTGACGCCTCCTGCAAGTTAGCGTAAGCATGTGCATGAATTTTAAAAACAAGAATCCAGAACTTAAACCTGATTCTTGCCCTTATTATCAATCTGTTAAATGATCCAAGCTGTTTTAGACTATAATCAGGTCTAGATCAGACTGGATGATCAAGTTTCAATGTGGAACCATAATATGTTACTTCCAGAGTAGCCAAGTGTGATTCTCAGAATATAACACCAATAAATATAATAATAACTTATGTTTGATAAAGATGATGTATATTTCTTGGTTTAGTGGGAATAACCAACAAGTTCTGCAAAAAGCACACAGTAAATTGTTGAAAAGTAAGCTAGAACCATTAACTTACATCATGGCAACTATATATGGTGTGTAATGTTCCAGAATTTACTCTGTACTTTCTATAAAGTAACCGATTCTACAAAAACAACCTTCAAGTTTTGTAAAAGTTACTTGTGTTTAAATAATTTATTTGCTATTTATGTTAAATCACGTAACCTGAACATTTCAAATAGCAGATTTTCCATTTTATAACAAGTAACTTAAAATTGCTTGAGTTCGGCTTTTGTGTACGTAACCACTGAGTTATTAAAAGCTACCTGTTGCTACAAGTTGAAGAACTTGTGCTCTGTAATTTGTGAGTCCCAGTAACCTTTCAGTTTCTAAAAAGGATCTTTGGGTTAATTTTTAAATTTTTTTTTTAAAGCAGCTGTTAGGTTCCAGAAAACTTATCCCTACAAAGTACAGTGTACGTCCAGAGAAAATCAGCAGTAAAGATTAAAAAAGTGAACTGTACGCTCCAGAAGGTGTCCTTTAAGTAATGATGCGCATCTTATAAATTCTGGGAAAAGTAACTTCACATTTCTTTCAAACTCTAGGAAGTAAACCAAGCTGCTTTAAAAAAATGCTTAGATTTTAGAGAAAGGAATTTGTAATTTCTGTGAAAGCAATCTGAATGTATAGAAATAAGAAAAAACACAAAATCCAAACATATATTGGATTTTCCGGTAATTATTTATTTTTGGATCTTCCACATATTTAATCTCTCGTCTCAAAGTTAAAAATGCACCAGAACAGGCCACTAGTGCCAAGTTTTCAGTTTTAAGTAAAGAAAAAGTGGCTAGATGGGAAAAAAATCCAGGACAGCTGGGACGTGATGGCTGAACGTACCTGTATGGAGTTTCACGTGGCGATCTCTACTCCTCTTGTGTTTGAACAGGCGGCTGCAGAAGGTGCACTTGAACGGCAGCTTGTCGCTGTGGATCTGCTCGTGTCGCTTCAAGTAGCTCAGGCGACTGCAGGCAGAAGTATGATGTTAGCTCATAGGAAGTTAATAATGCCAAATATAAACAAACTTTAATAAATAGATTGTGATGCTTAACCAGAAACTATGACAACAGGTGATATGATGTGCCTGGAGCTTTTACAGCTGAAACCAGAGCTTTAATGTTTGCTTTTCTCCTTCTACTGTCTGATATTAAAGAATAAAACATTCTTGTTTCAGGTAAAAATAGGATTACAATGTTATGCATTTTGTTAAATACATTAATACCTCATCCAGATGGTAATTTTACAGCTTTGTAAGCCTGTGATTAGATCATTCAAAACTCTTTAGTTGAATAAAGACACAACTGTAGATGTATTTTAAAAGGAGCATCATGCTTTTGAGAGGTTGGTCAGAATGGATGGGAAGAGTTACATAAAGAGCAATCTGTAAAAATTGCACTGACTCTAGGCTTAGGTTAAGGACCAACTTCCAGCACAAAATCAAACAACTTGTTTTTTCGTAAATACATTTCAACTCTTTGATTTTCAGCATATCTATGTCTACAAATGTCCTAATCAAAGTCCAAACCTGAACCCAATTAATCTGTAGCAGAACCAACCAGCCTGTACCTGCTGGGGAAAAGTATCCCACAGCATGATGCCATGCTGATGCCACCACCATGTTTCACTGTGGGAATGTGGCATTCTGTATGTTTTTTACTGTCCCCTGAATGGTTTATGGAAATCTGCAATGGAACCTTCAATGGCCCGTTCTCCAACAATTGCTTTATTCTTTTAAGCTTTTCCTAAAGGAAAGGTTTGTGGAACGCACATCTAATAATTCTGAAGTCAAAGGAGCTGTGGATCTCTGCAGCTCCTCCAGAGTTACCATAAGCCTCTTGGCTCTTTCTTCTTTATAAGACTCCAGATGTGTCAAACTCTTCACCCTCTCAAACATCCAAAGAACCATTAGATATATGTTCCGTCTGGATTTTCTTTAGGGACATCAGAACAAGGGAGGCTGCAAACAAACATTTTGTTCGTCTTGAAGAATTTTGAAACCCTATTTATTATGCTGTTTTGGTTCGCTTTCACATTAAATTCCAATAAAATCCAACAAAGTTATGGTTGTAACAGAAGCAAAATGGAGGGAAGTTAAAGGGTGTAAACACTTTTCTCAAAACACAGTTTTAAAGAAGGGAATAAATGTTAAAGGATGACAGGAGGATGTATGAGGAAGAAGAGCTCAGTAGAACGATTAATACAGAGAATAATAATGATGATGACTCTGGAGTGTGTGTAAGACAGCTGTTCTTAAAATGGCTCTTGACTGAGTCTCCGGAGAGGTTGGTGAGAAATGTATTCACCTCATTCCCTTTACTGTTGCCTTAGCGTTCCACTTTATTATGGAAATAACACGGAGGGTGTAGTTTATTTATGAGCCCCCAGATATTCATGAGCAGGATCTGAGGGTGCAGCTAAACCATCCAGATGTGGGAGAATGTTGAGGAGATACCTGAAGGATTTGTCACAGAACTGGCAGGGGTACGGCAAGCCGGCGCCTCCCTCCTCCTCGCCTCCAGTGGCCGTGCCGAGGTCGCAGCAGCCGTCGGGCATCTGGGAAGGCGACGCCACGTCCTTGCTAGAGGGTGAGGAGGGCACCCAGGACAGGCCTGCAGGGTCATCATCACCATCTGAGGGGAAGGGTGGCACAAAAAGGTATATTTTTACACACAGCTAAGGGACTGAAAAGAAGAAAAAAAAAGCTGCTATGCTGAGACACAGAAAGTGGGGGTAAAACAGGGCGAAGTGGGATGATTAAGGAGAAGTCTCATCTTTCTTGGATGGCAAAAGGGAGAAGCCTGAGGGAGTTCACAGGAGGAAACAAAAAAAAGATATAAACAAAAAATAAACACATCTATCCTGGTCACACACAAGCATTCATAAATATACAAAAAAACAAGGATGGCAGAGATAGAGAGAAAGAATGAAACAGAGGAGAGAGACGTAGAGAGAGAGAAATGCACTCCTGCAGTAGCAACATCTAAATAAAAAGCTCCAAGAACTATGTATCCCCAGCGGAGCCCGGAAATAAGGACAGAGTGTATTTTCTCTCCCTTCATCCTCCCTCTGCAGCCATCCCTCGCTCCATCCCTCCCCTCCGTCCCCGAGGACCGCAGATCCGCCTCATCATATTTTCATTAGGGCCTTGGCAGATTGAAACGTCAGAAAAGCGATTAGGAGATGAGGAGAACAGAGCGGAAAGATGGCGATACTCGCTCCCTTTATCTGTCAGACATACGAGATTATGCGCTGCTCTTTTTCCTTTTTTTCTCCCCCCTCCTGCGCAGTCATGCACAGAGGCAACAGAAAGGCCACAGCTCCTTTAATAGACACTTCAGAATGGATTCGCTGCAACAAAAGAGAAGGCTGAATTATGCTTGATATTGTTCTGTTGCTCTTTGAGCGCTCCCAAGCAGCACGGTGAGCCTCTTCAACATTCACTGGAAAAAATGTAAAGAAGACCAGCATCAAAAAGGGAAGCGGTTTGCTTTATCTGAGAGGGAAATCACCAAAGTCAGGAACAAATAAGGCTGGAGTGACAGGATGCAGAAAGAAATGTCAGGTTAAACACTAGAGAAGTTTCAGTGAAAACGAACCAGTTGTCTAGGAATCTTCTTTATGTTTACACTGGATTACAGCTTCCAGAGAGGATGGAAACAGATCTGTTTAATATGGAGGCAAAATGCATCCATTGGCATGAGAAAATACAACTCTGCAGGAGGCGGTGAGCTTAAAAATCTGACTGGAATAGAACAAACACTATTAAAGACTCAAAGCAAGGCACTAAAATCAATACATTGGCTTCAACAGACACCAATGAGGCGTGACGGTCCGCTTTCCTGAGTGATGAGGCATGGTGGCGGGTTGCAATCGCTAGCTGGGTTCCATTACAAAGGTGAGCCAAACTTTGTTGGTATTTTACTAATGACGAAGAAAACAAAAAACATAATTTTGCAGTTGCTCTGTTTCCATTACATCACATGATATCTCAATAAAAAACATGCTGCGCCTTCAACCTCCAATGTTACTGCTTTTCCAGTAATGTGTCGATGTTGATTACACGACTTGTGTGATATGAACAAAGCGTTTCCATTACATTTTTGAAAAAAATGCCAAATCCGTTACGCTGAAAAAGCAGCTAATCCAAGCACAAACATTTTTTTAAATGTTTGCCTTATTTCATGATCAAAGAAGAAGCTACCGAATCTAAATTTGACAAAGACACCCAGCTTAATAAGACTACCAACCTAAAAATATGCTGCTAGTACTCTTTCTACGTAACAGCCCTGAATATGTCAAAGAAGATTGGATATCAAGGAGAAATCCAGCATTATATTATGACTGTGGGCTGATGATAATGGATGGACTTCACTGGATTCCTGAAAGGTGTGCTGTGCTCTTTAAGCACAAAGTCGGTGGCGGCAGATCCTTCAGGTTTTTAAAGTTAAATGCTACTGTTATTGCCCATTTCCTTAAACATCCACATTGAGGCAAAAGGAAAATCAAGATGCTGCAATGGTCCAGTCAAAGTCCAGACCTTAATCTATTTAATATGCTGGATTAAAACCTTTAAAGAGCAGATCAGACTGAAACATCTGCAAACCTTAAGGAGCTGAGGCAACATTGGAAAGAAAAGCCTCTCCACAGATATCTGTAAGGCCATTAATGCAAAGGGTCATGTGTGGACTTCAAGTGTTACTTTGTAGCTTTGTCTGCAGCCACAGATAAATTAAGAAGACAGGCAACAAACTAAACCCATAAATGAAGCATCTGCACAGAGTAAAGGTGGTGTAACAATACAGGGCGCCTATAAAAGGCTGATCCAGACACCCCCTGCTGGCTACATGACAGGATGGAGGTATTTAAACTCCTGAGAGGTGACCGACTAAAACACAGACCCTGCTATTTCCCAAATATTTCAGCTGCACTCAGAAAGACAGAGTTAAAGAAATTATACCTGAGGTTGGTTTAGATGGGAAACAAAAAGAGATGAGTTGGACGTTTCAGAGGTGGGAAAGACGGCAGAGCCGAAACTACAGAGATTTGATTTGAGGAAGAGAAAAAGAAAAAAAATCTCTTTTTAGTGGTGGGGGTGAGTGTGGGTTGGAGGGGAGAGAGATTAGCGTCATTAAAGAGTCCTAATCCTCTGACTAGCGTAGCTGGCGCTAAAATGGAGGATCACACGGCTTTTTACGGCGCCTTTGTCAGTCGGCCACGAGGGGACCTGGCAAGACAAGGCCGGACGGCAAACTGGGAGAAACTGGGGGGCTGGGAGGAGGGGGAGCAGAGAAAATTTCAATGAAAAGTTAAATTAGAGAAGGGTCCTCCTGGAGGAGCTGACGATGAGGACGGCTGGTTAAACAGGAGCGGAGAAAGAGGCGGAGGGGGGGGGAAAGGTCTGCTGTTTCTCCTCCTCCTGTTTCTGTTCTTCTTTGGCGAATGAAAACGGAGCTGACCACGGGGTCCCTACTGCTCCGCTCAAGCTTCATCTTCTCCTTCCACATCCCTCCCTCTGTCCTCAGCAGTCCCTCCACTCTTCTGTCTTCATCTCTCTTCCACCCCCTCCCTCCGTCACCTTTCATGTTGTCACTCATTACAGCATCCACATCTCTCCCTCCATCCCTCCAAGTCTCCGACTGTTTCTGCCCTACTGGTGCTGGCCTTCACCCCCGTTGTCTCGGCCTGGATGGGACTGACGGGGGAGAAAAGAGGGGGAGATGCTCCAGATGGACAGAGTCTGAACTCGGGGAAAAATAGAGAAAAAATAGGGGGAATGAAAGAGGGGAGAAAAAGAGAGAGCCAGGGGTCGGGAATAAAAAAAGAAAGGACCGCCTGCATCTACCTGAAACAGTACGCACACGCTGAGTGAGCTTCTAATAGGCCAGACAGCGAGGCAACACATGGAGGAAACAGCCTCACACACGCTGATCAACACTTTCTTTAGTTCCTGCTGCCATCCCGTCAAAACTTGACATATTTGTTAGGGATGTGGCACACAGGAAAAATTACTATTATTTCACATTTTGTCACATTAAAACCACCAACTCCAGCCTGTTTGTTGGAGTTCAAGAAGTCATGAGGGGTTTTTAATAACTGATAAAGCAAAATTAATTAAGATCAGTCATATTAGAGGGTAAGCATCTATAGAAATCAGCTCTTAAGCCTTATGAGTTATCTTAAATGAGATAAAGTCCTGGACTTTGACTCAACCACTCTGGCACATGGTTATGGTCAGATCTAAGCCTTTCTATTGAAGCTCTGGCTGCATGTTTTGGTCCTGTTGGAAAGTGTTCTCTGATGTTTTAAAATATCTGTATTATAACATTAAATTAAACACTGAATTTTATTTAGGGTATCATAGCAAAGTATGGATATGCAAAATGCACTTTGATTATTTCTTATTTCTTGATTATTTGCTTACAAAACGAAAATAAAAAATGTCAAATATAATTTTTCTTCCCAATCTAAATGAGTCACTACCTGGTGCTAACCTGTCAGATAAAACCAAACAAAAAAACACTGTTTTGCTGTCCTAAAGTGACACAATCTAGAAACATTCCAGGGGCATGAAAACCTTTGCATGGCAGAAACTTCAAAAAGAGATATTCTGAGGATCGCATCGTCTTTCCAAGTTTTCAGAAGTGCAGGTCTGAAGAAGGAGCAGAATATCAGGGTAACAATGTTTGCAAAGTGCCTGGAATGGAAATGCAGTCTATGCCATGCTTCCTCTCTGTTGCTTTGATGTTTGAATCAAAGGAGCTCAGCTGGTTGCAGCAAAAAGGTTTTTACGTCCCAGTGCTGCTACTACAAGAGTTAAAACTGCCTACAACCTGCAGCTGTGTGCTGCAACATCTCAATTAGCAACGTAAACGAATAATGTTGTAAACATGCCATAAACTGTTTAAAGGTTATAATTAAGCTGAATTTTTTCTTAACCTCTAACTGTTCAAGAGAGCCGTTTTAAAAAAAGGTGTGATGTGTCATTTTAATCTCTCTCTCTTCGGCTTTCCCAATCCATCCAACTCGCCTTCCCACCTTTCTGGTTGGCTTTCAGCCCAGGCGGACACCTTTCCCTGGAAGACTCCTGCTGACCTTTCTATCCCTCCATTCCACTTGAGCTTCATCCCTCCTTTCCTTTGCTCCCCAGGCTCCCTCCGATGGCCCCAGGCTGCCCCAGGCGTGCACACATGCAGCCCCAGACTCGCCACAGGGGGCAGAAAAACAACTTCCACCCTTGGCTTCATTCTGCCTTTCTCTGTTTTGCACAGACTTTCACATGCAAACATAAACAGGGGGGCAAGTTAACGTTCGACACTGAACAAAAAAGGATAAGAACCACATCCATCCAGTGGATTCTTCTTTTATGGTTCATGCTGCAAAGCATCTTGATGAGCTACATCAAAAATAAACAAGTCATAGCTCCTTAATAAATTGATCAATTGTATCTATTTAATTGTAAAATGGTGCTCCAGGAAATCTAAAGAAGTATTTGCTTCTGAGAGGGTGTTTGAAGGCTGTTCTTCCCGTTTGATGCAACATAATAAAGAAGACGCAACCAAAGTCATCTCTCAGCAGTGATAATAAATGATAGGAATAATGAGCCACCCATCGGCTCTCGTTGCACTGAAACACTCTGAGGCTTTTTCCAAAAAATGCACACAGAGAACAGACAAGAAAACAGAAGAATGATCCCTACCTGGCCGACTGATTACCATGAGTTCCCATAGCAACCGGAAAGCTAAGAGCAGCTTATTGGTTGCCATGCATAATGAAACCTGCGCAGTAGGACAGTTTCTTTGACAAGTCGTATTGTTTGGCTGAAACTACCTGTTGTGTAGTCTCTCTAATGCTGGAGAAGGATAAGAATTCAATCTGCTGCAAAGATCTGTTTTCAACCTGAGTACCACGGATGAAGTCCTCATGACAAACACCTCTGCATGGCTTTGGATGCAGACAACAAGCATTCACATTGAGGTTTTGCACTGGGCGAAACGGCTCAAAAAACATCACTCTGAGGACTTTACAGTCCTCTGCTGCTGACCGTGCAGCCCAGACGGGATGGAGTCCGTCGGGACGAGTGCAGGAAAAATAAATAAGTCAGAGATCACCAATGCAGCAAGCTGGCGCAGGCTTGAGCCCTGGAGGAGGCGAACACATGCGTTGGTACACTCTGTGCAGACTGTAGGGACCCTCACCTCCTGCCCTGGGAATGGGTCCGGCTGCTTTTGGGCGCCAACTGTACCATATGGCCGGAGAGAGTTTGTGTGTGTGTGCAAAATTTGTTGGAGGGCAGAAGGTTAGGGGCAGGGGGCTAAGGATGGGGGGTGGGCGGACAGTGGAAGCACAGATGACAAGTTTGTCCCAACAAACAGAATAAAAACACATTTACTAAAGAAGTTGCAACAAAGAACTACAGGAATGTAATAAATCAGGATAAACATTTCTTTTAAATCGTTCAACATTTCCTTACAGTTTCCATGGAGGTCAGAGACAGTTCAATTAAGGAAAGAAGATCAAAAACTTTTTACCCTGCCGTATGTTATAGAAAATCCTTCTGCTATCTGGATATTATGCTCCCAAAACAACCTCCACTGCGGTAGCAACAGCTTAGACCAAACATATTAACACATCAAAAGATTCATAGATAATAAGTATATTTCACTATTATGAGAACTCCTGTAGGCAGAAATGTAAGTAATCTTATACCATCACTATTTCCAAATTAACTAATCTGTCAATTATTTTTTCAATTAATCAATAAAAATTTGGATAGTAAAAGGTTCTTTAAAGAAGAAATTTTACAAAATTAAAGTATGTGAAACTAAAACTTTTTTTTACTGTACTGGATAGAGCATATTGACGAACAAATTTTTGAAAAAAAAATCAAAAAGTTTACATAAAAATATGTTTATCAGGTAAAGACATGTTTTAGAGTCTCTACAGCCCAGTGAACAATTAATCCACTACTAAATTACTTAATGATTATTTCAATAAGCGATTAATGATGATTAATCAGATTAATTATTTCAGCATTACATGCAATGAACATCAGTAAAGAGGTGTCACAAAATAAAAGTATAATTGTAGTGTAAAATATGTTACTTTTTTTTTTGTTTTGTTTGGTAAAATGATGACATTTATCTGTTGAAGTCAATATTAATATGTAACAATACTTTAATTTTATTACACACTGACTAATTTCTAAGCATGACGCCTTTGGCCATCTGTATGAACTGTGTCTGCCCCTGAAGCCAAGCCCTGATATGTAATATAAATGGACAAGATGCTGAGGCTCAGACAGATAGAGATGGAGAGACATTGAGACAGTGTTTGATTGGAAGGAGTAAAAAGTATGGAAAACCTGCTCTAATTGATATTACCATAGCGGTCATGAACAGTACAGTATTTATTCATGTTCCAGATATCATGAACCATTAAACTTCCAGACAATAACAGGTCATGGTAAAGTAAGTGGTTAGGATTTCTTTCTGTTTGTCTCTGAGGAGCAGATTTTGTTCTGTAGTTGGACTGTGGATTTACATTTGATTTACAATGGTAGTTGGCAGTTAGACTCCATATATATTGGATCACTGCTGCTCAATGCAAACAACATGTTGTTATGAATATCCCTTCTGAATTCCAAACCATTTTGTTTCCATAGCTAACATTTTATGTTGGGTGTATCAGCCAGTTTTCCCTGATGAAAACACAACAGAGGGTAACAAATCAAACCTTTTCACAAGCTTCAGGTAAAACAAAAAAATAACTACAGTCTTTCAAACATATTACCGGGCTCTTGAGGTGACGCCCTCTTTGGTAAGGAGACATTTAGAGCTTTTCTTCCTCCTGTAACATCAAGAAAATTAAGGTGCTTTTCATTTATTCTCATCTGCACCGATTGCAACAGTAGACAAAGGCAAAAACAAACTCAAAACCCATAAACAAAACCCAAAGCCGCCCACCTCTGCGTGCAAATTCCATTTCTAATAAAGAGCTGGCATCTGTTTCCTTTTACGAATTTTTCAACAAACCCTTCATCTCCGCACGACCCTTTACCCTCTTTGCATCCTCCTCCTCTACCTCTGCTCAAAACATGCACCAATGCAGCTAAACTGACAAAGGTTGGTGGTTCAATTCCCCATGAGGAAAGTCATTCCCACCAATCCCTCTCTCTATCTCAGTCCATCTTTGTTTCTGCTGTTTGTTCGCTGAGAAATGAGAACCAGCTGTCAAGCAGGAGTGTTAAATAAACAACAACACCATGCCAACACACACAAACACACACATGCTCAGCCATCCCATTGTGTGTATGCCAGCGGCTAAATCATCTATTTATAAGAATGAGGTTTGGTGGACGAGCAGACCGCTGCCTAACCCAGAAACACATTCACCTGAGTCACACACGGAATACACTTTATACCAAGAAGACGCAGAAGTTGAAGGCATTTTCCTGCTATTAAAAGTCCCACCTCATTGTAATAATATTCACAGTTAGGATTCCTGAGAGCTGGGTTTTATTTCAGAGCTTCACAATTTCAAAACACGCGCTCTCCCTGAGAGAAAGAAATGGACTTGATTGATGAATCGACAATATCAACACACACGTCCTCACCTACCCAGATGTGAGATAATAAGTGAAGCGGGTAGCTGCAGCTTGTTATTCACAAGACAAGCACACCATCGTCAGCAAATAAACTTGTTTATGTGTCGTCTGAACAAAGGCAGGGTTTTTAATCAAGCTGAAAACCTGCACAGGCTCCTTTCAGCGGGTTGACTGCAGCCGCAAGAGGTGATTCTGAGCTGCGATCAGGAGGTAAAATGGAAAAGAGACAAGGGGGGCAATGAGGCTGCTGAAGTCCCAGGGGAGGACAGTAGAGGGGGGTCTTGGACCCAAGGGAGGACAGAAAGCAAGCTGTGAGAGGCGGGTACCTCCAGCATAACGCTCCCCCTTCCCTTCCTTCCCTTCTGGAGGATGGGATCGTGGACAGCCCCCTCACTCACAGCTCCTAAACCCCCCGATGAGAGGAGTACATGCACGCACACATGGAAGAGGGGTCCCCCAGGGGCGGTGCAGAACACCTGGACCTGCCATTACTGACACACTCAGGGATTAGAGGCACAGACGGCAGGAGGCATGGAGTGGGAGAACGCACACTGGGATGCACACAGCATCCAGAAAGTAATCTGCATAAACACTCACAGGCACGAAATAATGACGACTGCGACAAACTAAGGAAGATGAGCAGAGATTCCTCTGGAGAGCATGAACCTGACCACTATATGTGGGTCAGGAACATCTCTTAGATCATGATCCATTTAACAGCTCAACATAGGCAAAAAAAAAATACTTACAGTTTGACATGAGTTTGCCTGAGTAAAAACAATACATGTTCCACAAAAGTTAGCTTTAGCAAAGATAAAGATGAAGCCAAGAATTTTGTTTTAATATCAAACCACAAAATGCTGCAAAAAAATATAAAATCAAATTCAAAATTCCTATAATGCAACTTTTTGTGGTTTTTGTATTGCATTTCTGTTTTGAGAGCTGGTGACCCTGAAAAGTTGAATCAGATACAAATCTCCCGGTCCAATTAGATTCCTGTTTTTGCTTTTATCCTTGATGAAAGCCATAATGTTTGAGGAGTCTGGTGATCATACTAGAAGCAAACAGAAATAAATGTCGTTTTCTGCAGCATAATGTAGCAACAAGACAAAATCAAACAGAGCGGTTGATCAGAAGGAAATGGCTTTTATTCAGCAACATGTTTGCTCTAGTTTTAATAAGGTAAATTTAGATCTCATATCATAACATCATAATGACATGTGGTGCTCATTTGCTTGTGCAAACATCTTTGATTTTTGTCAAACTTTAAAATAGGATTTCCTCCTTTAAAGGTGCTGTAAAATCATACCCTTTTCTGTAAATCAGCTTGTAAGCTTATATTAGAGAAGCGGGCCATGTTTGTGTGTATTTTTGTTTGCAGTGAGATGCTGTGTGTGTGATTATGATGACAACCTTAGCATTGTCCGGTCATCTACACATTGCAGAAGGTGCAGTTTGTTTGAGCTATGAACTAGGTTCTTACATAGAAAAAATTAACTCATGGTGGTGGCAAAAATTTCTTTAGCTGAAGTAAAACAAAAATGAATAAATTGTTTATTTGGTCCAAAGGTAAAACATTTAAAGGTTAGAATACAGCTTCAGTTATTACAGCTAGAAACCACCAATAAGGGTGGAAATTTGAGTGTACTGATGGACTTGCAAAACCTTCAGAGCAACATAAAGACAGTAAAAAGACGTCCCTCTGTCACCTAAAGAACATCTCCAGGATTAAAGGGCTAATGTCTCATCAGGACCTTGAAAAACTAATTAATGTATTCATCTGAACTGATCACTGCAGCTGTCTTCACAAGTCTCCTTAAAAAGTAAATCAGGCAGCTGCAGCTGATCCAAAATGCTTTTTTCAGCCTCCTCACCAAAACTAAGAGAAAAGAGCACTTCACCTCAGTGCAAAAAAAGATCCCACCATGATCTGTTGAACTGTAAAGTGCCTTGAGATGACATGTGTTGTGAATTGGTACTATATAAATAAACTGAATTGAATTAAAATCCTTAAACTGGCTCCTTGTATCTGAGGATGTTGACTTTGAAATACATTTGTTGATCTATAAATCACTGGATGGTTTATCAAGAAAAACAGAGACTTGTTGGCAGCGTATAAACCACCCAGTCCTCTCAAATCCTCTGGATCAGAACTAGTCTGAATCCCCAGAACCAAACATGGAGAAGCAGCATTTAGTTCTTATACTCCTCATATCTGGAAAAACTACCAGAAAACTTTAAAAGTGCTGAAAACCTATGTTGCTTTCAATCAGGATTAAAAACATATTATATTAATATTAATCTTCTTTTTGTAATTATCTTAAAATGTACTTTCTCTTTATGTAGACCTATTACAGTATGCAACCATTTTAATTGCTACCTAAATGTGCCATAAAAACAAACTTACCTATAAATGTGCAAAGAGAGAAACAAGGATGGATTTATTTGGGGGAAAAAAAGCGTACAAGTCTATGATTGTTACAAGAGATAAAATTAAACAGTAAAGGTCGACAGGATGAGAGAATAAGGCCAGAGTGTCCCATAATTACACCCTATATCCACTGAGCTGAGCTCCTGTGTGTGCACAGGTAGTCTGAGCATGTGGTTTGGGAACATGGAAGCTTTTTCAAGGTAAAACGCTACACCAAGACACACACACACACCTAGCATCTTTCTCCAATGCAACTTCTAGATAAGAAAGAAACAAGAAACCAAACCAACCAAACCGCACTTCAACAAGGACAGAAAACTGGACCTAGGAGCACAGAAACAACAAATGTTTGGCAAAACGGGAAGTAATAAAACATTTATTTTTATTAGTAAAGGAGAACTGGAAACACCTGAGAACTTACAGTACATGAAAGGTTAACATTTTTACATAACAAAACTGTTTCTAAATTCAGACATTAGCATCATTGCACCTCAGAGTATTGGTGGTTACTCCACAGATGGGTGGAGAAACTAAACAGAAATGACTCTTTTACCTCTTTTTACTCAGTCAAGACTCAAAGTGCTTTAACGCTAAAGTCACATTTCCGGCAGATATAGTTATAAAGCTTGCAAAGCTCCAAATGACAATGAGCAGGCAAGTTAAAATGCCTTTTCCAGGGGAACATTGAGGTGAGAGGCTGAAACTGAACCCCCAAATTTCCAATTACAGTTACTAGTCTAAGCCACACCCTCCACAACAACGTCCTAAAATATCCCACTTTTTCTTTTTACCAACCAAACCTTGATCTCTGTTGTAACCTATAAATCATTCAGGAACAAAAAGGTTTTTTAGCTCAAGGGATAAAACAGTGCTGTGTCAACAAATGCATCATTTAGCAAAGAACTATATTAGGATGGAACGTTGGGCTGTTTCCAGAGCAGTTTGCTGGAAAACAAATTCTGTTTTGATTCCTTTATTCCAATGGAAATTATGACAAAATCCTAACTATAACACAGTTTCATAAAAAAATTAAGATTTAAGTTCCAACAGTATTATTCCCAAGAAGGTTTTAGCTGAAAGCTTGGCGTACTGGATCGAGATCTACTGAAGAATGACACATCTCTGTTTACAATTAACACATTTAAACCTGATCAATCATTGTCTCAGAATAAGTTTAGGTTAACTTTTGTCAGTATAGCCCATCAAACTTTAGCTTAGCTTTCACAAAATTTAGCAAAGTTTAATATAACTCAGCTGATGTAAGCCTACCTTATATTGAATTTTCTCTTTCTAAGCTTAATTTCATTTAGTTCATCTTTGGTTACATAGTTGTGCTTAAGTTTAACTTAATTTAGCAAATCTGTTTAAAGATAAGTTTGTTTCAGATTGGTTCTAAATGAATCCAGAAACATTGTTATGAGTCCTATTTATAGACTATTTGTTCCATTTTCCACCTGTGCAGTTTTCTAATAAAAACCCCACACAAAAAAAACTTAATTATTGATCATTATCCTTTTACAACATTAAAGCAAATATGTCTTAAAGGACAAAAAAAACTTGTGAAAGTTTTGCAGAACTTTGTATCTACATAAATCTTATGCCGTAATTTGAAATTACCTGACATAATTGATGCATGAAGCATGTAGTTAACATGAAGTACAGTGGCCATGCTTTTAGCTGTGTCTGTTAAAGTGATTGATCTTGTTTTAAAGCTTTTTTAACCACACCACCTGTCTCTGCTGGGCTTCTTTCTTCAATATCATTCATGCACAAACACCTGCGCTGCTGCTCCTACTCCACCTGCAGGAGATTCGTCTCCCTCAGCAAGCTCCGATTCCTCCGTCTCTTCCATCTCTTTACCACTCCCTCTGCCTCCCCCACCTCCCCCCTCTGCGGAGGAACGAGCTAAAAGCACAAGCATGCCCCAAAATTAATTTAAACGGAGGAATTAAATTAAAAGCAAAGCCTCGGGAGTTTTATTATGTACTAATGTTTGAACTGCTAACTTGGATTGTATTACTAAAATATGAATAATTAAGGACTGGTGGGGGCTGATGTTACATCAGGAAAGATGAGGAGAAATGTATCAGGCTGCAGGAATGGATTTAATGGAAAATGGTTTCAGTGTGGTTGCAGAGGACAAGTCTTTGTCATTCAAATTTAACTGCTGATATTCCTGAAAATATTCAGTAAAAAACAACCTACTCGATGTTAAAATGCTAAAAGTTCAAAGGCAAAATTACTACATGAAATGAAACATCTTTTATTGACAGTTTGTAATTCGGTTTAATTTAGAGAAAATAATTAATTGAATAAAGAAATTTCAATTTGTGAAGAATTTATCTAGAAACTGTCATGAGGTGGACAGATCTAATCCCAACAACAAACAAAGTATGTTTAAAAATGCTGTAAGAAATTATATAGGGACGAATAAAGCAAGGAAAATAGCAGTAAGTGCATGTGTGGACTATTTTTCTAGAGGAATTTTTATGAACTGATTATCTGTTTATATCTGAATTGTTCATACAGACATCATGTACATAAAGTCTGTTTTCCTTGGGCTTTGAAAACTATTCACATTTTCTCCAGTTCCAACAAATGTATTATTCTACATATATTTTAAGTACTAATAAACCTAAAATCATTTATGCTAAAAAAATGTCTTTGTTTTTCACAATGTTTCCTTGCTGCTTTGGCTATTCTTCTTTTAAAGATGAAATTGTGGATTCTCACCAAACACATATGTTAGCAGCAGCAACGCATGCATCCTTCTGCACTGCCATATTTATTCCAGTTCTGCTGTGAGCTCCACAGTTCTTAATTTTGCACAACTTTATGAACTGACTGACCTGCCTTGGGTCTGTCTCAAATGTTTTAAGCTGGAACGGTACCAATTTGGTTCCTTTCGTGTTTGTAAATTCCAAAAACACCTTGAGAATTCAGACTGCAGGCAAGGCTACCTGTCAGAGTCCAGATATACATCTAAAAGAATTGCAGAATTGAATAATTACGATAAGATCATGACACATGATCTGAGACCAGACTCTACCTGATCTGGATGTGGAGCTTTGAGATGAATTTAAGTTTGTTGAGTAGTCTCGTAAGTTCATGCCTTAAATGTGCCCCCTCCTACAGTCTGAACCCCCTCTGCAGCGTCTCACAGCCCCGTCTAGTTTTCTTTAAATTCCCTCACTGCTTCGCTTCCCTGAGCTTCACATGTGAGGGCGTACATGTTGCAATGCAGAATTATCAGTCTACTTTTTGTGTCTCTGATGCAGAGCCCCCCCTTATCAGCCGGTGAGCAGTCAGCTTTCCCGGCCTCCCTCTGCAGCTGTCACTGTAACCCCCCCACACCACCACCACCATACAAACTATTCTCTGAGGACGACCTCCCGAACACACACCAAACACCCACACACATTGCAAACACAGGCGCGTTCAAATCTCTGAACACAAGACTGAGAGCTTCTTCACTTCACAAGCACTGTTTTATCTGCTGGTTCGCAGGCCGCACTGCTTGGCAGCCTATGGGGTGAGGGGAGGGGATCCACTAACTCCACCAACGGAGACCCCTCAAAATACCCATACACAACCAGCCCTCGCTATTAAACTGTTCCAGGAAAAGAAGCTGGACACAAACGGAAGTTTCAACAAGGCTTGGAGCCACCTGAGAGGCTCTCATTAACATGAAGAAAATAAAAACAGCATGAGGCAGAAACCAGGAAAGTGACTAAAAAAATCTGACTTTCAAAGATGCATTGATGGAAGGACCCATAAACGCCTCCACCTCTTTCTCCTTTCCTAGTGTTTCCCCTTTTCTTCTGTGGCGTTGTTTGTCTTATGTTGTTTATCCGATGCTCCGTCTTGCTGCGCTCTGAGCAAACTCTGCTCCTGACTTATTCACAAGTATGTTTTCTATCATATCTGGGAAAAAAAAAAATCAGGAGTAGATCGGTTAATATTTTAAGACATCCCACTTGCAGGGGTGAGGCAGAGAGAGAGAGGGAGACAAAGAGAGAGGGGAGAGTTGGTGATGGGAGGGTAGGAAAAGAGGGACCACGGTGGAGGAACTCTCTTGTTCCTTAACCCCAATACTTGGATTCTTGCTGGGAGCAGAAAAATGCACAAACACAAAAACACTCAGCCAGAGAACACAATGAAAAGGAGGCGACTTGGAAAATGTTGGTTTGGAGTTTTGTTAAACATACACACACACGGAAAAAAATAAAAATACAGAATACAAAGGGGACAAAGAGAAAAATCTGACTGGGACAATAAGGACCGACATGAGATATGTTTTTTTTAGCTTTTACTATTTATTGTCATTACACTGTCACATGTAAAGACCAACGAAATTAACTCTCTGCTCCCCAACACCCTTGGGGAGCAGTGGGCTGCCATTGTGCAGCGACTGGTGAGCAGTGTGGGGTTAAGGGTCTTTGCTCAGTGACCCGGAGCGGCAGTCTGTAGGAGTGGGGCTCGAACTCAGAACCTCAGGATTCCCAGCTCAATGCCGTAACCACTAGGCCTCCACTCTCCATACAGACACACAGATCAGTTCATTCTGGTAATTTACTTCAGATGAAACTAAAACTGGAAAAGAGAACCAATCATCCCAAAGTGAGAAAATGTATGCATTGTTCAAGTTAAAAAGAAAGTTGCTAAACTGTTGGAACATCCTTACAGGAGCTAGTTGACTACTTCCAAAGTCCTAGGTGTTGGAGACTAAGCAGTTGCTAAAGACTGGAGCAATCATTCCTACCTGTGGTCATCAATCTCTATAACGCCTCCCTCAAGTGATTCAGATGTTATCCTTATGGACCCCCTGAAGAAGACTGCTGGGAAAAACATCGAGGCTGTCTGGGCTAAGAAGCTAAGACCAAGGTTTGGTTTAGAAATCGCAAACCAAACAACATTACAACGGCGATCATATGTCAGAGGTGGGTAGACAAACAAAGGCACACCCTTGTTGGTATCTTGGAAAGTCATGGGGCAGTGGATTCCAGTCAACAATATTAGATATTGGTCTAAATTCAATATGTTTCAATGGTTTAAAGCACCTCAAGGAGGTAAATCAGCTATTATTTACTGATAACACTCTTCTAAGTGAGAAGCTTTAGTAACATAACGACTGTGTGTCCGTCTCCATGCAGACATCCTCAGGTCTTCAGAGACCTGCTGAGTGTTCCCAGGACCAGAACTAAACAAGTTTAGGCAGCTTTTAGTTTCTTTTCTCTAAGGCTCTGGACTAAACTGCCCAAAAAAACCTGTCTGTTGCTTTTTCTGAATGTAGACGGAGAACATGACAAATTAAAACATTTTAATTTTTTATATATAGTTTTAATATCAGTCTTTGTTGCAGTCAACTTTTTCTTATTTCAGGCTTGCCCATCTTAATCCTTTATGGACCTTTTTCATATAGACATTATAGTTCCTTTTGAAGTTAGTAATATTTGTACATTTGTAAGGCTGTAAATACTGAAGCTAGAAACATCAGAGACATAAAGACGAACGGATTATGGGTGGATGGATCAATGATGTAGAAAGAAGGTCAAGAAATACAACTGAACAGTGTTTACAGAGTTTCTGAATCCAGTATAAATCCTAAGATTCAACAAACACACTTCATCTTCCTCTAAGCAACCTCCTGCATCCATTAGCCACACATGCATCAGAAATGTTGGATGCTCTCATCAGCATGAAAAAAAAGAAGAAATCGCACACATGTGCACACATAATGATGGACACAAAGACCCTCCCTTGTGACTTCATGGAGTGAAGAGAATTCCAATCAGGCAGTAAGCAGGACAGCTATTTCTAGGGACAAAGGACGAGGAGAGACATTTGGAGGAGTGGAAGGAGAGATGGAGGTGAGGGAGCAGGGTGGGGGGGTGGAAACAAAAGCACCCAGGGGAGAAGGCTCGAAGCAGCTGACGTCAGTGTGGGTGTGTGTTGGGGGGGTTGATATTAGTGTGTTTGTGTGTGTGTGTGTGTGTGTGTGTGTGTGTGTGTGTGTGTGAGCCTGGCAGAGTTTGGTCCTCTTGGTTCCCCAGGGAGCTCTTCAGGAGTGGAGAGAACAGAGTGAAGCATTGGCTCACAGCTCCCCCAACATTAACGGGGGCCCAGAGAGAAAAGCTGGTGAAAACAGCCATTCAAAAACTGGACGAAACACTCAGAAAGCAACATGATTCAGATTTCAACCCACAGAGAAGATGTTGCTGTCTTTGATCCAGTGTCTAACCACATTAAAACAACCTGAAATTACCTCTTAGTCACCTGCATTTCAGATCCCGTCAATTTTCCCTGTGTCCTCCCGAGTTTTTTCCCCGGAGTTGTGCTTTTCTCTGACATTTGCCAGACAAAAGCAAGATGCACCTGAGTACTGGGTTAAAACTATTATAGACCCTCTCCCTGCGGTATGCTGGCCTTTGCCACCACTGTCTACGAGTCAAAGTCTGCATGTGAGCGTGTGTGTGCGTGCACCTGGGGGCCCCCTTTGTGTTGGACATAAAGAACGCTGTTTGCTTCCGATGCACAACATCCTGCAGACTGAATCGACTTAACAAACACGGAAGATAAAGTTTGTGAGCAACAAAAACTAAAGCTAAGAATAAATGCAACTTTTTAAATGCACCCCATTTTTAAGACACCCGAACCAAATTGGATGTTCATTACTAAGCCTCTGCTAAGCTAAATGAGGGGATTGAGTTTTTAGATTTAGGTGTGTTAGAAAAGGGATGTGTCTAAAAGTTACAGGATGGTCTGGACTTGAGCACTACTTATGAAGAACTTTAAAGGAGGTTTTTCACCAGCCCAGACTCTCCTGACCTTAGGGGGCACACTGATCAGATTTTTTTTCCAATGAGAAGCAGCAGTTCTACTGAAGCGCTGCCAATCATCTCTAGCCCCATCTTACCATGAGCAACATACTTAAACTTTTTCTGCCTAAAGGGAACTTCTGGTCAGAAAGCTCTTTCTGAGTCTGATGGAGACACTGACCCGAAGATGGGTAAGTTAGGAGTGATGGAGCAGGAGATGGAAAGCTGAACCAGGGCCTCATCTAGGGAGCAAAGGTCAAGGGCAATTTCTCAATTTACTGATATATCCATCTCTCTTCTATGTTCAGTAGATTTATACCATATAAGAAGGAGATCCTGAATGCAAGCAGCAGAAATGACTGTTTTTACTAGAATGACAAACTGATATGGTGAGGAACTCTGCTTGGAAATCAGAAGAAGGTTTTTAAATAGTTTTGAAAAAATGTTTATTTGCAGTCTAGTCTTAAGAGATCTGGCTAAGAAGTCCAATTTACAGGAGACCATGATGTGGGCCCAGAACTGACCGGAACTACTGCATTTCCAAGAAGCAGAAGAGAACAGATGGAAAATAAGAGCCTATCAAACTCTCAGATAAAAGCAATGTACCTAAATACAATAAACTAGTTTTAACAAGAAAAATTGTGCAAGCTAGCTTAAAAAATAGCTTTTATTTATTCTGTTGCCTTACGTCCATGCTCAACAAACCTTGAAAATAGGTTTCATTTTTTTTCTCCCTAGAAGTCCTGAGCACCAAAGGATCTTTGTATTATCAGGATTTGTACAGACCTGAACATTTTTTAAGAATTGAAATAATTTCTTTCGAAACAGCAAAATATCAGGAAACCTTTAAGTCTCTGCACTCAAAGTTTGACGTCTTTGATGTTCTGGACTACAACCGGTGGAAAAATGACTTTAAATCGAAAGTGACTGGGAAGAAGGACCACGTTTGCACAGTAGGTTGCAAAGTCCTAACTTGCAACCTGCAGCTGTAGGTTAACTAAAGATCACATCGTGTTCTTGGCAGTAAAATTCAGCTGCATTAAATTATTTTCCTGAAGGCCAATGTTTATAATATTTAATGCAATTAGTCTTTTATTTAAAGTGAAAGAAGAAAAACATCCTGAATGAAGTGCATATCAAATCAAAAGCATCAAACAGGGTGTGGGAGAGAGAGAGGTGGGGAAAACGGAGAAAGAAATAGGGGAAAACAGAGGGGGGGAGGTAAAGAGGGGCTGGTTTGGGGCCAGCTACCACAGGGTGCATGTGTGTGTGTGCATGTTGTGTGTGTGTGACTTTGGAGGGCACAGTGGGGAGGTTTGAGGGGGCATGGAGGAAGGGATCAGAGCTTTGGGGCCAGCTCCACAGGGAACAGGGATGATGGGGAGAGAATGGAGGGAAGCTGTGGGGGAAGGGTGGAAGAGGGTGAAAGGAAGGGATGTGGTCAGTTTGGAGTTTGAGAACTCAGCAGGGGGGGGAGGGACGGAGGCAGGAAGACACTGTAGGCTCTGAGAACAAGGGGCGAGAGGGGAGGATTGGAGAGGTGTGCAAAAATACAGAAAGGGGGGTAAGGTAGGAGCAAGATGAAGAAGATGGAGAAAGAGAAGAAAAAAATGAGAGACGTCCCAGATGGCAGCAGGAGGGTTGTTGGCAGGGGTGCAGGAATCCAAGGCAATGGCCTGTTCCTCATTATCCAAACACCCCCCACATGTACACACATATGAAGGGGGGGCCCCACATGGCCCCACAACGATTCTATCCTGACCCATCTACACAAAAAAGAATACCGTACTTAAAACAAACCGATGAATATATATCTATGAGGACAGAAAAAACATCTTTACGTCCAGAAAGCACTTCCATCGCTGAGAGATGAGCCCCTGCAGGACCACTGCGAGTTAACCATTCAATATGCACTTTTATTCATGTGCTGTGTTCATGGAAGCTGGGATTTTAGAGTCATCAACAAAACATAAAAATAAGAAAGTGTTGTTCTTTTAAATACGAGAACGTGAAACTTCTGTCATGATGCTTCATCATTAGTTCATTTTTTTATTTTCTTTAGTCCAACTGCTTTTAATGTTCTTTCTTGTTTCTGCATTTTTTATTATATATTTTTTTCTTCTACTTGCTCTGATTCTGTTTTACTTTCCTATATTTTAATCTTGCAAAGCACTTTGCATTGTCTTTGTACTGAATTGTGCTATACATATAAATTTGCCTTGCCTTGCCTCAGGGTTCAAGAGCAAAAAAAAAACAACAAAAAAAAAGGCGGATGAGAGATTAGCTTTTTTGAAACATCAGTTAAAGAGGCAAAAAGTTTACTTCAGGGCTGTACTTTTTCTATTTTCCAGTAGGTGGGGATGATGTGCGCTGAAGCCTTTTCATTTTTTATTTCATGGCCCCAAAATAAGAGCCATTTCTCATTAGAAATCTCCTTGAAGTTTCTGCTTGGTCAGCTTTTACAGATACAGAAAACTGTGAATCTCCTCTGAAAGATAAACATTACATGGATTTTCTTTTTCACGTTGATAGATAACATCGTTTATTGTATTAGGATAAGGTTTAATTGGTTTGCTTACAATTAATTTGACTCTGGTTCCACTTTGGTCTTAGTAAAGATATTTAACCATACATGTGTCAACATTTTTTAATAAATATATATACATATATACAGATAATGGTATACGCAAATATATATATATACATCTATATGATGTTCTTTTAAAGACATGGTATTGGTGTGGGGACTCTGAAGCATAAAGACTATTGTCATTATGAGACCACAATAATATTTCCTCTAAATGTTAATCAGAGAGAAAACCTGGGAGGAAGAAATTGTCTTTGTGGCACCTTGCTTTTAGCATTGACCTGAAGGTAAATATCTAAACAGTTTGTGTCCAGGATGTTTGGGGTCTGCAGAGATGCTAGCTGCTCTTTTATCCACCCTAGTTCTCCAACCAGGTCTGCAGGTCTTGTTGTTTCATGTAGATGGACCTAAGAACTGGAAGTGAGGTTACGTGGTAGTGCAGGGAGATGTTCTGCGGAAATCCACCACCATCTCCATGGTCCATAGGTTAAGCTCTAGGTGATCCTGATGTCCAGGATCAGACCAGTGTCGTGCAAACTTCCGGAGTTTAAGAGACGGGATGGATGAGGTGCAATCACTTGTGAACAGAGAGAAAGAGTGGAGATAAAACACATCCTATGGGGGCACCATTTTATGTTATTCATGCTTTATTGTATGATTTTTTGTATTTCAAATATGTTTAAAAAAATCAACATTTATTATTATTTCTAACTTTTTTTTTAGGTGTAAGTATATAAAAAAAAGTTTTCTTTATTGGACACATTTGTAGACAGGTCTGTGGATTTATCTGATGTGACTCAGATGTTTTAACAATATGAAATATTTAGGCCTTCATATCTACCTGTTACCCCTAAATTTTTGTTTTTGTTTTTTTTTGTTTTTATATTTCATAGTAAGTAAGTTCTGGTTAGACATCTGATTTACAGAATAAAATAGTAAGTTTCCCTAATTTTCCCCTTTGGAATCCATATTTAAAAGATTTTGTTCCCTGATTTTTGTACACCACCAACATTTTACCAAGTTTATTTCCTTTATCTTAAATGTGCAAAAGTTTAGATCATCTGTTTGCAAAAACCTCAGACTTTCTTTTATACATCTCAAAGTAAACAAAAAACAAATTGCAACTGCATCTACTTTTCGCTTCAAAAGAAGAAACGGACAAATAATGCTTTTCTTTTGGCTTGAAAGGTATCTAAACAAAGCGACCGATCATGATAATAATCCAAATATAAATGAGCGAGTATATGAGCCAGCTGGTTGTTGAATAAAGACAGAAAAAATAATCCAAGATTATTTATTCATTAAAATGTAAATGTAGATTTCTATAACTTGAAATGTAAATATTGGATCAATACAAGTAAACACAGTGAGAAAAAGCCTTCGGCTGATCGAATTCTAATGAAGCAAAAATCAAACACTTTGCACTGGACGATGGAGCTAAACTTCACACACAAATATTTACTCACTGCCAGATCCACTCACAGTCACACAAGGACAGAGAGGATGAAGGAAGTTGCATTTTTAATGGAGTGTTTCTTTTCCTCGGAGCAAAGTAGGGCTGAATACAAGAGGGTTAGCTGGTGCCAACACACTCACATTCACTTCCCGGTGTCCTTTGGCAAATTCTTCTTTTTCACTCTTGCATTAAGTAAGTAGAAAAGGGAAGAGAGTCAAAGTAGGAGGGGAAGGAGGAAGAAGAGGGGGAGGAAGGGAAGAAAAAGAAAAACGTCCCCGCAGAGTCTTTCTGCCTTCCTGGAGTGAGCGCGGGGCCCTGCAGCGCCGCCTGTGTAATTTCCAGTGGCAGTGAATACAGGTATTAATAAAAGCCCCATGGGTAGGAGCACACAATATAACCCTACATTTTCAGGCATTATGAAAGGACGCCCCCAGGGGTCCTTGGTCTCAAATTTCTGAGATGCAGGCATGGTTTAAAAAAAAAAAAAAAAAAAAAAGGCCTCGGCGGAGAACCCGGCAATAGAAATCTGCTGAATTCAAAGCATTTCCAGAGTCCTGGTGGGAGCCATTACTCCCACCGGAGAGGGGGGAAGTTTTTTTTTTTTTTTCTACCTCTTCTTCTTTTTTTTCTTTTTTTTTTTTTTTACCAAACATGTGTTGCTGACATGTTGACAGATTGCTCAGTGAGGTGTTTAGGTGCATGCACAAGGCACGTCTGCTGAGACACCAGCTCCCCTCCCTCCCTCCTTTCGTTTTCTTGCCGGTTCCCAAGTTCCATCCGTCCCTCCCTCCGACTGCAAACCTCTCAGCGCGCCCAAAACTGCTCCCATCCATATTTCATAAAGGAGAAAGTAGGCTGAAAAAGAGAGAGACAGAGAGAGGATGGAAAGAGTTTAGAGGAGAGGTGGGGAAGGGGGGGGAGAAAAGGGAAAAAGGGAAGATAAAGAGAGACAAAGCGGGATCAAGGGAGGGGAACAGGAGGAGGAGAGGACAGATAAAGAGAAATAGAGCGATGTAGAGACTGGGAGAACTCTGCAGTGAAAAATGAACCCTGTGATGAAAAATGACTTCTCTGTGGCACCCCTACACCCACCC